>NW_025813953.1:0-57003 GCF_021917145.1 Hypomesus transpacificus
CATCTGCAGGCCCTGTCTGCCACCGGCTGCCTCTCTACCAGTGCAGCCAATCGCGGGCCTCCTTGGGAGGTCATGTGACAGCAAAGCTGTCGGATGCAGATGACCCCACCTGATCCATGAGGCATAGAGAAGGGAAAGTAGGCCACCAGCATGTACATACATACACACACACACACACACACACACTCACACTGTCTCTCTCACGCATAGCAGACTTAAACTCCACAGCAGGTGTGGCTTACACACAATGCAGACGGGTGTGTGTTTGTGTATAAGTGTAGTTGTGTGTGCGGTTGGGGGTTTAAGGGGAGGGTGATGGTGTTAGGGATTAAAATAAAAAGAGAGAAAGAAGAAGAGTTGGCCGAGGAGATAAAGATAAAAAAATAAAGAGGAATTATGAAAAACAAAGAGAGGAAGAGGATGAGAAAGGAAGGGATAGGGAAATAAAGGAGACAAAAAGAGAGTGAAAAACAAAAGAACAGAAAGAGGTAGAGTAGATAGATAGACAGATAGATAGATAGATAGATAGATAGATAGATAGATAGATAGAGGTAGAGAGTTAGAGATAGAGTGTTCGTGTCTCGAAAGCTGGGTAACTCTAACCTCTCTAGCCTAAGCAGTCAGACTTAGCTAGCTTCACAGCTAAATACTAATAGGTTAAATACCTAGAGTTTAAAGAGATCAATTAGAGTAACTGGCGCTCGCATTAGCATGGTGAGCAATAGCATGGTTAGCATAGCTGTGGCACAAACATGGTTAGTGCTTGAGTAGTCAACATGCTTATCATGCTTAGCGTTGCGTAGAGTTGTTATCACTAGTATGGTTTGTGCTAGCATAGTCAGCTTTAATATAGGTAGAATTAGCTTGGTTAGCGCTAGCGTAAGCTTACCTCTCGATTGTCCAGGTCAGCCTGTACCAGGATTCCCTTGAAGCAGGGTTCCACATATTGGACATAGTCACTGTACTGTTGGAGAAAGTGACAGGTCAGAAAATAAGTAATTTTTTTTGATGAAAATGTAATGGCTCAAACATATAAAAACAGAAAATCAAAAATGTATTTGGTCCAGGAGTTTGATATAGTTTTGGGATCATGGTTAGGAGATAGGGTTAGGTTTTGATTTAGGGTTCAGGCTAGGATTTTGGGGTTAAAGTTAAGGTAAGGGTTAAGGTTAAGGTATGGGTTAAGGTTAGGAAAAACATGATTTTGAATGGGTTAGGTTTAGTTAGGGTTATTGTGAGTCCCCACAAGAATAGCCAGACAAACATGTGTGAGAGATAAAGAACGCCTGTGTATGTGTGTGTGTGTGGCAGTGTGTGTGTGCAATTTGGACACACAGGCATTATTACCCACTACATAATCCACACTATGTACATTTACAAAAATAAGCCGTCCAGAGTGTCTGTGTACAGTAGTGTGTGTTCCGGCCTCTCTGCTGCCGACTCCGAGTGTGTGTGTGAGTGTGTGCGACGTCTGTGTGTTTGTGTACGTGTGTGTCATTGTGTTAATCCCCTACTCACAGCAATGACATTGACAAAGTCGTTCTCCCCCAGTGTGTCCAGAATGGTGTTAATGGTGTGCTTGGCGATGGTCAGTCTGAGGCCTTTCATGCTGCCACTTACGTCCACCACAATCACAATGTCCTTTGGAGAGGTTGCGGCCTGGATGTACCTACGCACACGCACGCACATTAGTACACGCAAACACACACAGGTGCATGTACCCATGCACGCACACACACACAAACATTTTAAACATACACATACACATTTTGAATGCTTTAGATGATGAACATTATATTCCTAAGGCCCAGTATTCTGAATGTTATGGTAACTGATTAATGGTGTTCTGAAGTTCACGTTCAGCTTCCCTGAATCAGCATAATTGCTGTCAAATCTCTAAGACAACAGACAAGGTAGACAGCGACAGAGAATGAGAGAGGGAGACAGAGAGAAAGAGAAATAGATAGATAGTGATGAACTGACAAAGATAGAGAAAAGAGAGAAAGAAAGAGAGGGAAGGAGAGAGAAAGAAAGAAAGAGAGGTTAGAACAGACAATGGACCATGAGTAAGCCTGTGCCATAACAGCTTTCAAGTCTGTCCAGGAGAATCTCTTTAGCACACTAATGAGCTTTAGGACTTCCTGGAGATGTGGATAACTGGATGAGAGTAGGGATGAGGTTGGACCTCTGTGTACAGGATGAGACCACCAAACTGGTCAAACTTTGAGGTCACGCACATTGTGTACACACACACTGGTCAAGCACACAGGCCAAGCACTATGACTATGCTCAGCCAAATATGGGTTAAAAGGTTACAAAAAGGTTGCATCTTTAAAAGGTTACAAATTAAAAAAATATTCAGCTGTGTAAAATTGCATATGGTCTTACAATATGATGAACTCCAACTCTGATAGGTCACATGAAAGAGCTGTGCTTGCAGGAGTGAAGTCTATCGATTTTATTTTTATTTTCAATGTATTTTATTGAACCTGTCCGGAGGGTATTCCAAAAAACAGGTTAGCGACATACCTGGGTAAGTTAAGTTTGAATTTACAAGGAAAGTCCTACAAAATGGACAATCATCTCTTTCTCTCTTGCACCACCTTCCTCACCCAATAGCCCTAAGTTTGTCTATGCGCGTGTGTGTGAATACGTTTCTGTGTGTGTTGCACCTTATTTCACCTGGGGTGGTATTAGTAGGTCAAGGAGGTGAGGGTGACAGCAGTAAGTCCCTGAAAGCGACACGCTAACCCCCCCCATCCCCCACCCCCCTTCCCCCTCATCCTTTGCTCACGGAAAAAACAGATGAGATTAGTCAGCTTGCTTCAGTGCCAGTCCCAACCTCTTACTTCTGGTCTGAACAAAGGCCCTTATCTAATGCTCCCTGGCAGACGCCAGAGCAGAAACGCATCACTTCCTTGTCTGGAAGCTGCAACTGTGACACGCCTCCTAACCAGGAACTCCTAACCTGCTCTGCTGCCATGGAAACCTGTCCCGCTGCTATGGCAATCAGCCCTAGAGGGTCCAGGAGCACCTTGAATCCACTGATGTCCAAGACTGCACTGACACACATCACACATAAGTACACATGGAAAACACACTTGCACACACACAAGGCATGCACACAAGCACACATACAGACGCCTCCTACCTCAGTCCTTCCTAGGTTTGACTGGCTGTATCGCAACCGAGGATTATCTAGTTATGTCCTCGACTAGCTGTCCTAAACAGGAAATAGGGGACATTAAGTCATGGGAAAGAGGGCTCTCACCAGTTCCTGTTCCTGCAGTCAAAGGTCACCACTCCGTTCTCGTCTGGGGTCCACTGGATTCCTGAAGAAAATTAGATTAGAATGTGATTGAATCAAATGAGATCACATGACTTCCGCTTGTCTGTGCGTAATTCCGATTAGCATTCAGAAAATGTGATAATGAAAGATAAAAAACTGTGACAAATGAATGGGAGCCAGAGACAGACCAGGATATGATTTGGAGTCTGACAAGGTGGACAATCTACAGGGGATGGATGGGAGGAGGAATGGGTGGATGAAGGGAGAAGGGGGAGAGGGGAAAAGAGATGGAAGTATAGGAAGTATGGATGGAGGAATGGATGAAGGTGGGGGTGTAGGGGCAGAAGACAAAAACAAACGGAAGGAAGGGTGGAAGGAAGGAGGGATAGATGGAAGAATGGATGGATGGAAATATAGATTGGACTACGGATTAATGAATGGAGGAAGAGAGAGATGGAAGGATGGAAGAAAGGAAGGACTGCTGGATGAATAAAATGGATACAATGTAGAAGGGGAGGGTTGATGAATGGAGGGATGGAGGAAGAGAGGGATAGAAGGACAGAAGACAGGATGAATGGACGGACGGAGGAGAGAGATAGGGACGTAAGGACAGATGGAAAGGACGACGGGTGGAGGGATGGATGGAAAGAGGGATGAGACTTTGGCTGTGGTGCTGCTGAGTCACCCAGGTTGCTAATGAGCTCATTGACCCACAATGACAGTCAGCAACCGGTTTATCCACAGACACCCTGTCAAACCAGATACAGACTCAGCATAGGGGACTGTCTACTCCCTGTAGAATCAGCAGCATCTTCAGCAAGACTGATCCCAACGTGAGGGTTGTCAGTCTTCCCAAATGTTGATGACTGGATGTGTGTGCGTGTTTGTGTGTGTGTTTGCGTGTGTACCAGGGTAGATCCTGAAGAAACCAGTGGCGCTGCCAAAGTATTGCCAGGTCAGCGTGGGGTCCTTCTGGAAGTTATCGATGAAGATGTCGTTCAGGGCCTCTGACATGTACACTCCATTCAGAATGCCTGGATCTGCAGACAGAGACCAGGTGGGGGGGGGGGGGTGTAGGACAAAGAGAGGGGGGGACGGAGTGAGAGACAGAAGAGGGCCAAGATTTTTGTACATTTTATTTTCTGTTTGTGTGTCTAATCCATGTAACTGATCTGTGTGTGTGTGTGTCTGTGTGTGTGTCTGTGTCCCACCTTTGTTGTACACATTGGTGGGCACCTGTATGTCACTCTGCAGAGTGTTGACAGGAAGCTTGTTGAAGTGTTCATTCTCTTCCAGAGGAAACTCTGAGCCCAGCTCCAACGCATTGCCGTCATCGTCTACATTGTTTATCATCATGGAATTGTAGTAGTCAAACTGCAAACAGGAAGCACACCAGCTCAGAACAGGAAGTACACCAGCTCAGAACAGGAAGTACACAAGCTCCGAACAGGAAGTAGACCAGCTCAGAACAGGAAATACACCAGCTCAGAGCAGGAAATACACCAGCTCATAACAGGAAGTATACCAGCTCTGAACAGAACTAGTTTTCTGGTGTGTTTGAAGTTGTCAAAGGGTTCTGTCTGGAACGTTATGGACGTGTAAAGGGTTCTAACTATAAAAGGGTAGTCCATAAAGAGTTTCATACATTCTGTTAAGGAAAGAAACAGCTCAGATTCACTGACCTCGAGAGTGGCGTTGTATTCATGGTACAGATCTGCGTCCTCTGCTGATTCAGCCAACCTCTGGGGAGCAACACACACACACACACACACACACACACACACACAGTCGATGGAGCTTCAACAGATACAGTAAACCATACACATCAACAGATATCCATAATTCACCTCCACACAGTTACTTTTACAACTATGGACTTGTCATCCTTGATTGTCTGCAATACTTTCTATAAAAACAAGAGGGTACTTCAATTTGGATGAAAGCATCACCTAAATGGTTCAACTGTCAAATGTATATCTCAATTGATGCTTACGGAATCCTCCTGAGTCCCTGCAGTTCAGTTATGTCACTGTAGTGGACACTGCTTTTGGGCTAGTAACTGCAATCATTTTGCCCTTTGTATTTATCGGTAGAGATGACATCCTGGGCTTTCTAGATGATGTCACTAACGTGAACTACGTGAAGTCGCTCTGGATAAGAGCGTCTGCTAAGTGACTAAATGTGCTAAATGTGCTAAATGTACTAAATGTACCACATACCACAGACATCAGCAGACAATAGTATCAGCAGAAATTAAATGTCAGATGTCACAGACATGTTCACCAGACAGGTGAACCACAGAGAACTAGAACTAGGAACTGCTGAAGCAGATCAAAGCTAGGGTCAGCGGAAACTGTTACCATCATCATGTTCCGTAACCAAGACAACAGGCAGTAGAAATCCCATTAAGACAGGCGGGCAGTGACCCAGCCTACAGCCATATGCTCTCTGTGTACAGAAGCCCCATCATGCATATCCCTCCCTCCTAGGGTTACTAGACAACAAAGTGTTGAGCAAGCTGGGTTCAGCTCACATAATCAAACACACACACTAATCTTTGAAAGGGGCTTGTGTGTGTCAACATGAACTTTGAATTATTTGTGTGTATGTGTGTGCGTGTGCCATTGCTTGTGTACTCGCTTGTATGTTTGTGTGCTTACATCTATCAGTGTGTGTGTCTTCCTCACCTTCACACTCTTCATTTTCCTCCCCAACATGTTCTCCATCTCATCTGCTATGCTTTCCACCAGCTCTTCTCCATCCACCTCCTCCATCCTCACCACTCCCTGGATTTCCTTGTATTTCTGCAAGATACAGGACACACACCATGAAGGACACAGGACACACACTCATAGGACACAGGACACACACTCTGGACACACACAACCCCAAACCATGACCTCCCACCATCCCTGTACCTTACATTATGTACACCTCGTAAACCCTTCGTTAAAACTGGAATGAAATGTTCTGCTTAAAATGTTTTAAATTGTTTTTTAAACCTGGGTTTATATATATAATCCAAAGAACAGAGAGTCCGAAAGAGAGAGGGATAAAAAATGGGAGGCGGCAAAAAAGTGAGAGACAGTGAGAACTGGTAAATGTGTTCCTACCGAACAATGCCCCCAGGCATAATCTTTCCTATAAACACCATTCTTTACTCTGATTTCTGTGTGTGAGTGTAGGCGTCTGTGGGAAAGTGTGTGTCTGTTGAGGTGTGTGTGCAAAGGGGTCCGTGTGTTCATGTGTGTGTGGGTGTGAGTGTCGGGGGGGGGGGGGGGTGCGCTCATGCGGGTGTACATGTGTGTGTACATATGTGTGTGTGTGAAAGAATGAGACCAGATGCTGTGAGTCTGCAGGTGTGTCCAGAGGGTTGCTAAGGAACAGATAGTTTGTGTTAATTAGTATCCCAGGCCAAGAACTACCTATGGAGGTCAAGACACACAAGCACGCATACACCCACCCATGCACAAGCACACACACACACACCCTCACACACATACGGACCCCCCCCCCCCCACACACACACACACACACCCTCACACACATACGGACCCCCCCCCCCACACACACACACCCTCACACACATACGGACCCCCCCCCCCACACACACACACACACACACCCTCACACACATACGGACCCCCCCCCCACACACACACACACACACCCTCACACACATACGGACCCCCCCCCCCCCCCACACACACACACACACCCACGCATTAACAGTACACAGCACATGACTGGTTCATGAGGATAATTTAGAATACATTGTTCCTAGTACAAAACCGTATGGTACACAGTAGTGTATTGGATAGTATATAAAGCATGTGTATAGTAGAGAATACTCAGTAGATATTGTATAGTACATGGTGTATAGGCCATAATGCATAGTAGAGAGTGTAGTAATAATAATAGTAGAGTGCTTGTTAGATAATGTTGATACTGCAGGATGGGTCTACAGTGTTAGAAACTACAGTTTGTGTATAGTGTATAAGTCCACCATGTAATGTCTGTAGTGTGTAGTACAGACATTACAGATTACAGTCTACACTGATAGTAGCTACGGTCTTGTGTGGTACAGCTGGGGAAACCGTATGTCAGCACGCTTGGCTCCTATTGGCTGAGAGATCAGAGAGGGTCATGCCCTGGCCCCTCCCTTTTGGTCCCACTGATGATGCCACATGTTCTAAACTGTGTAAGTGCATCATCTCTCTTTTCTCTCTTTCACTGCTATATCTCTCTTTCTCTCTCACTTTCCCAAGCCTTCCTCTTGAGCTGGTACAGTAACACCTAGGGCAAAATGTCCTACTGGCCAACATTGCTCAGTTAAAGACACACACACACACATATAATCCTAACAAGTTCTGAGCACTTCACTTCCATATTCATACTTGCATGTAATGATCATACAGGACACACACATACACACACACAAACCCACATACAATTCTAGTTAGCGTTACCAGAGATCAGTGTGTGTGTGTGTTCCTTGAGGGTTTAGGTTGGTTGAGGGGCAGTTCTATGGGCGCATGTGAAGCCCTCTGTGACATGCTTGCGTGTAAAAAGGGCTATACAAATACATTTGATTTGATTTGTTCATGTATGTGCATATGTGTAAGTCTGCGCTTGTGTGTCTGTCTGAGTGTTCATGTGTGTGCATGTCTGTGCGTTTGTGTGCATATGTGTGTCCTACCTTCTGCAGAAGCTGTGCTCCAGAGTACTTGGTCGACAGGGCCAGTATCTGTTTACCAAACGACTCAGCCCACTGCTGGACACTGAGGACAGGGGAGAGAGGAGGGAACTCAGATGTGGAAGAAGTAAACACAAACAAGTACAACTGACAGAAAACAACAATACATATATTCAAAACAAGGAACATTCCCAAGCAAACTCTAGATAAACTAACAGAGACAAATAAATACATTTGTCACGTATTACAGGGTGTGGTGCCGATGCATGCTACCAAGACAGAGCATCACACGTAATCAGGTTGAAGAACCATGCCATGCCAGGCCAAGCCAGATCAGTCCATGGTTTAAGACCGTGGTTAAGGCAGACCTTGCCAGATCTGTCCCCAGGAAGAGAGCCGCTGTTCCGGGGTAGCCTGGTAAACCTGCATGGATCTGAGCTCTAATCTGCCTGTCACACAAGGGGACATGGGCTTAAAATACAACCTGGCTGGACACTGTGTGTGTGTCTAATTGTATGTCATGTTGTGTGTGTGCGGCTTTTTTATATCTGTGTGTGTTTGTGTGCAATGCACTTGATTATATATTATATACTTGATTATTCCTGATTATGTCTCTGTGTGTATGTGTCCAGGCTTCTTGTGACACACTGGAGTCTATTTAGTATGGTGCTAAAACAAGTACTTTTCATTTCTTGTATTATAGTACCAGTGTTATCATAGCAGGAATCTTCCGGAAGCAAGATGACTTGGGGATTTAGTTCTGTTTAGTCAGCGTGTTACAAAATGAGGGTCATGCTCTACATAATGTGCTGGCATCGTTCCTGGCACAACATGGGCATGACATCAGTTACACACCTTACATAAAACCTGGCCATAGGAGGTAGAGATAGGGGGGAGAGGGTGAGGAATGAGGGGGGATGGTGTGAGGGGTAAGGGAGGGGGGAGGAGGGGTGAGGGGTTAGCAAAGCAGGGTTAGGGAGGGGTGTCCTTTGTACTCACGTTTCTGGGGGGATCTTCATCTGAGCGTGTGCGGACCAGAAGAACCAACCAGAGCAGACGATCCACACCAATGTTGCCAACCGCATCCCAGCATACCCGGCGGTCCTGCCTCCGCCACCACTCTGACACCGGCACACCATCCCTTCCGTCCCGTCCTGTCCTATTTGCTCAGACGGGTTTGGTCTGGTTTGGTCTGATCCAGTCTGTTCTGGTCCGGTCTGAGGAGATCTACACAGAGATAAAATCCGATGAGGTGTAGATCTTTAGGGTATCTAAGACCAACAGAAGCAGAGGTCCTTGGTACACAGTCCTGTAACAAGGGCTCCGGTTCCCGTTCTGTAGAGACAGAACGTGAGTGGGTCCCAGTAGTAGTCACAACAACAACAGAGTTCTGGGTGCAGTGTTCTCATGTTAGCTCACGCCAACCTCCAGTACGTTCTCCCGTTCTGCAAGGTTCTAGAGACTTCCGAGAAGTTTTGGGAGCGGGCAAGCCGAGTGCGCATTCTGTCACTCTCAACAGACTCCATGACTGCCTCCCTCTCCGCTCGTTCACTCATCCCTTCATCCGGATCCCTCCACCACGCTCCTTCGCTTTTCTTCACATCCGACGGGGAAAAAACTGAGATAAGAGAGAAAATCCAGATGTTCCCTTCCTGTCCTCAGTTAAAGGTACAATCCAACACTTTTAACCGACGGCGAGGGACACAAACACTCTCCTGAGCAGAGCCTGCACTCAAGAGCAGAGTGGAGACACACAGCAGCCTAGCTCTTGACTCCGGAGATCCAGGAGGTACTAGGGCCCGTTCTGTGGTCCAGACCTGGGGCAGGGGGTGAGCGGGCTGGGGTGAATGGCGTGGGTAAAGGGTGTCGGGACGAGGCTGTGCTGGACAGGTCCTGAAACACACTAACCATCCGGCTCCTGCATGGACTCTCTGGGACCAGCGTAATCCACCAGGATTAAATCCCTCCTCCTTCCCTCCCTTTCTCTCTTCCTCTTTCCTTCCCTTTCTCTGTTTCTCTTACTTTCACCCCGTTTTTCTCTCTCTTCCTCTAGTCAACCCCCACTCCCTCTTTCTCCCTCCTGTAACCTCGCCAAGTCTCTGTCTCTCCCTGTGGGGTTAACAGAGGTGCCAGGAGTGTAGGGAGAGAAGGAATGAGGAAGGAAGGAAGGCAGGCAGGCAGGGGGATTGACGGAGGGAGTTGAGAGATGGCTGGTGAATGTGGTGTGTGTGGGTGGAAGTGTATGTGTGGGGGGGGGATGTGGGGGGGGGGGGGTTGCATCCAAGAGGATTATAGTGATTTCTGGAGGCAGCCTTGTTTCTGTCCAATCAATGGAAGCAGAATATAAATGCTTGAAATGCTTAGTTAGCAAACACACTGAGACACCTAGTGGACACACACATTTAAACACACACACTTATAGAGACACAGATGCACTTACACACACTTATAAAAACACACACTGTGAAAGTTTAGTTAGCGAACACATATCACACATGCGCACCGCTATATATACACACACACACGCACCCCACACAGTTTTACAGCATGAGGCATGTCTGCTGTAAATCAACCTAAAGGAAATGAAACCTAACAATCCTATCTAGCCAATAAACCCACGCAAACATGGACATGTCTGATTTGTGTGTGTTCAAGCCTATGTGTGTATAAATCTGGGTGTTAATGTATAAGTGAGTTTGTGTGTGTGTGTGTGTATGACGGCAACCTCACTGAGTCCCCTGGGAGCCATCAGGACCAGGGACAGCCCCAAACTATCTGTGAGCGGCCCCCCTCAGAGCAGTAGCGGGGCGGAGGCACCTCGTTGCCTCAGCTGCCTCGCTGGCCTCCACAGGCAGAGTCGCGGCAGCTCGGGGGAGAGAGAGAACACAACCTGTACAGCTGACCGGCGGGAGACGGAGTCGGGCATGCTACAGGCTGCCTACAACCAGTAGTTGTAGTCTGCTCAAACACACACACACACACAGATACTTAGCAGGGGGATTCCTCCTCCCCCACTGACCCAGTTCACTGCTGCTGTGGGTGAGGACAGAGGACCAGCTTACTGCCTACTCACACACGCACACCTACATCCTTACATTTAATGATAATATGATAGGGGCTTAATTTGGAATTGGAAACTACATTAAAACGCTTAAATTGTTCTACCAATACGACAAACACATCCACTGATTTTCAAATATGCTGTAAGTGCAAATATGAAATAGCTTGTCAGAAAACTTTTGTTTGCCAAGCGCGCCACCCAATGGGCCCCAGAGTGTATTGCTTGTAAACTACTTCACGGAAATTGACTAAAGTTTACTCAAGACAACTGTACGTTAACATTGTGGAGTGGAGGCAGGTTGCACTGGCAGGCGGTGACAGTTTTCACTCTCACTTTTGCAAAATTCCAGCTAATGTGGCAACGTTAAGTCTTGCCGATTGAGTAATTTTGGCAATATCCTTATACCGAAGTCTGCTGTTTCTTATAGGAAAAAAATAAGCCTGTTTTTTGGATTAGGAAGCCTCACGTCCACGGTAAGCACGTTACCTTGTAGGCTATTAAACGTTATTTTCAATAGCTCACCGCTAATTAAAATAATAGCCTAATCAAACAAACAACGTTATACATCAGTTTGTTTGTTTTGGTGGATTGTGTTTGTCCCATCAGTATAGCGGCATTTCAGTCAAGACACTCACGGATTAGATTTGAGCATTTATTGATAAACATGACATGGAAATAGGTAGGCTACTTTGGCGGAGTGGATGACATAAGGGAAGAGCTCCCTGCCTCCTCGAAGCGACACATACATGACATATGAGGCAGAGAGCAAAAGAGATATGATCCCCCTGAAAGATAGAACATACAGACAGCAAGGGGGAAAAGGGGATGGTGGAGGGCGGCAGCGCATACAGCAATCGGGGGTCAGTGTGCGTATCCGAGCGCCCTTTTATTGCCACCTAATCATTGGACGTGGCCCAATGGGCTTGTGCTGATACTCCCCCCCCCCCCCTCCCCCCGCGTCCTGCTCTGAAAGTTTCAGAGATGAAACGAAAGTGGATGCATAAGTACCGACGATAGTGGGAGGAATCAAATACTTGGCTGAAAAGTATTTGATTGGTCATCATGTCAACATGTTATCATGTTCATGATGTTCGTGGAAGATCCTTTGCAAGTCTTCTGCAATATATATATATTTTCCAATATACTTTTTTGAGTATCAAAGCATTTGTTTTAATTTTTATTTAATACGTTATGGATCTGTTAATTTAAGAAGTTAATAAAATATGGTTCACATCTCACTAGTTCCTAAAAAAGGGCCTATGTTTATTATCGTATACACAGCTATGACGATATGACCACTTGAGTTGTGATAGAGAGAGAATGAGTTAATCTGTTCACACTGATTTTAATAGCATATTAATTTTTATAATGTCCTTGTATCAATCTTAATATTTTTATGAAAACATGGGTATGGGCCCCCTGCGGCAGGCGTCCCTTATTTTTCTGTATGGCTTATTTTTTTAAGCTGGCAACCCACAGTGGGTGACCCAGTTACTTTACCAAGGGTTTTGGCTTCACTTGAAACACAATTTGAGGAATTCACTCTTAAGTGCAATGGGAAGATCGATTTAGGCTACTCTTAAGGCTTACGCTATATTCACTGAAATAGTTTAGTCAGGGTCGTAGGTTTGTTTTTACGTTTAGTCAGGGTCGTAGGTTTGTTTTTACGCCCAATATTTCCTCTCATTTGGACAAAATAAATACATGTAAAGGTCAGAATGGTTGCAAATTTACCAGATCAAAACGCATTTCCACTACAGTGACGTAAATGAATGCCAAGGTCCCAGAAGGATTATAATCACATGAAGATGTGCCTACTATTCAAACCATTCCTTGAATGGCCACTGGAATACTGTTAGAACTATGCACTTCTGATCCTTGATCTTCTGCTGTATTTTCTATATGCACTTGTTTGTTGCTTTAAAGAAGGAAAAAGAAAATCTGCTAAATGAATATAAATAGCCTATAACATCTGTTTTTCTGTTTCCCCATAGACCACAGCTCTCAAGATAAGATGGCACAGAAGAAGAATCAGGAACCTCTTAAGGACAAGTTCAAGGCATTGGACCTTCAGGTAAAGATTACAGGACTGCTAGGCTAAAATATCTTAGATTAAATTAAACTTTTGAGTTTGTAGATCCATTTATAATTTATCTTGTTGATCGTCTTCTAGGAGAAAGAGTCCAACTGCTTTAAATACCAATATGGCCAAGAAAGATCTATACATGAAGTCTACTGTCCGATTCCTTGCACCGTGTTAGAGGGACTCGGTGAAACAATGACATCTCAAACAAAACAAAATGAAGAACTTGTTATTAAGAGACAGGGATTAAAGAATGCAATGATAGCAACACATTTCCCCAGCCATCTGATTGACAAGGGGGAGATGCTCAAGATATTGACAGTTTCCAAGACCGAGGAGACTGCCGCTAAAACCCGTCCGCAGATTCATCCAAAGGAAAAGTATGTCACATTCCTCATCGATACAGAAGGTGGCAAAAACGCATCAAGCAAACAGTTGCTGAAGAATCCAAAGCTTAAAAAACACGGTCCCTTGTGCGTTTACGGACTGAGGGGGGAGAAACTGAGGGAGGCGTTGACTAGAGATGGCCGCTTTATGGCCATTGTGATGACGGAAAAGTGCAAACTTGTGGACAAAGATAATGTTAACATCTTGACAAGGCAACTGGTGGACCGCCTGGATGGCCGACACTTCCAGATCACCCTGGACAGAAAGAAGACTGAAGGAAACAATGGGGATGGTTGTTCTGAAAACCCCGGAATAATACCGGTACAAGACACCTCTCAAAGCAATGGACCAGATGAGGAGAACACAGATGATGATTTACTCAAACCTCAGATGTGTCTGAAAAATGAGGAGTTTGGCAAGATCAGACAGTCATTTTCAGAAGTCTTCAGGCTGCAAGACTTGATCAACTCAGGCAAATCGGTATGCAAAGTTGATGTTGGCGGAGCAGTGTGTGGTACTGGCTTTGTGCTGTTTCATAACTATGTCTTGACCAATGCACATTTATTTGAAAACCCATGTGCACAGTCTAAAATGCAATTGTCTGTTAAAGTGAAATGCATCTTCAACTATGTTCATCCAACTGGAGGAGATGTGTTTGAGATTAATGCTAAAAAAGAGCTCATAGACCACCAGCACAATCCAGATCCGAGTAAACGTGCTCTGGACTACGCCATACTGGAGCTAGACCTGAAGACCCTGAAGCCTAATAATAGGAAGCTTCCACCAGGTCTGCTCTGTAAATACGGCCCAGTGCCACATACAGGGGAGACCTGTCTCGTCGGACACCCCGGCGGAGGGGTGCAGCGACTGGATCCCACATGGATCATTCCTCGGGACAACAGAAAGTCTATGGAGTCTGTATTGATGATCAAAGTGAACAACGACCTCGTGACTTACGACACCTGCTTCTTTCACGGTTCATCTGGCTCCCCGGTGTTTGATGCTTTTGGTAGGGTGTTCGGCTTGCACACGGCCGGCATTACATACGAGACTCCGAAAACCAGCTACAATGTCATGGAGTATGCCCACTCCTTGGAAGACATCCTGGAGAGCTTCGTGAGGCGTTTGAAGGAAGACGGTAGCGAGGAACTTTTGGGTCAAGTAGAGGAAGTGGTGCGAAATGACGTGTTTCTCCACCAGCTCCTTTTCTGGCCTCGACCATCGGATGATGAACCTGTACCAATGCAAATCTGAACAGTCTGGGCGCGCTGGACTGAGAAGAAAAGTAAACGCAACATTCCACAATTCCACAAAATATTTGATTGGTTTTATAATTAACGTAAAATACTAGTCAAGGAAAACAATTAGGCCCCACCCTGTGGATTGTGAATAAAATCCATGGAATCATTTGAGCTCTTGGAATTCTCAGCGAGATGGTAGCTCCTGCAATTACTATGACAAGAGGCCATGTACAGTTTATTATTCAAAGGTTCATTTGGATAAATATGGGAACAATGTTTTACCGTAGTGCAGTCTAATCTGTTTAGTTTTGTTTTCAAATCAGTTTTAGGATAAGGACCAATCAAACAGCATTTCTAAATGGCTTAATCTACTTATCTCTATTTCTCTCACTCTCTCTCATATATTTATATGTGTGTGTGTGTATACACACATTCAGAACTACCACGTTTTTTTATGTGAAGAAGGACCTAGTTTCTTTGATCCATCTCTGGCCAATCCAATATTGAGCGGAATCAGTCCCAAAGGCCAAATAGGGTTGACATACTTTAAACCAATGGTGAGTTCATGCCAAAAGTGTCTTCATGAGGCATAACTATGTATGCCAACGCCTTCATCTGACATGCCATATATTTTGCTAACTACTTTATAGAGTAATAGTTCTGATTTGTACACAGCAAGACCCATAGGCAACTCGTATTTTGTTTCAATAACATAAGTCAATTTTAAATATAAACCAAGCTGTTTATCTTTTCAATAATACAGTACAGTTTTTGCAGTAGTATAAATGGTGTACAGGGATGTTGTTGGGTTCCAAACTGATATCAGACGTTATAGTTGATTACAAGTTGAATAATAAGATGATGTGAAGCGATGTAAGAGCCATGCCTTACAATGACATCAGAGATTCCATGGTTTATTATGCAATTCCATTGGAACATCTGTTGAAGTTGAACACTGTACCACTTTCACTGTCGTTTTTAATAGTCTGTTTGAACTACAGTGCCCTCCAAAAGTATTGGAACAGTGAGGCCAATTCCTTTATTTTTGCTGTAGACTGAAAACATTTGGGCTTGACATCAAACGATGAATGTGAAACCAGAGATCAACGTTTCAGCTTTTATTTCCAGGTATTTACATCAGGATCTGATGCACAAATTAGAAAATATCACCTTTTTGTTCGAACCCACCCATTTGTCACGTGAGCAAAAGTATTGGAACATGTGACTGACAGGTGTGTTTTGTTGCCCAGGTGTGTCCTATTACATACATTATTCAATCAATAAATACCACTGAATGTCTACACTCAGGTTCAGATTGGGTAAGATAGGTTTTGTCTATGCAGACTGTATTCAGAGGTGAAAACAACATGAAAACCAGAGCGCTGTCTTTGGGTGAAAAACAAGCAATTGTGAGTCTTAGAGAAGATGGAAAATCAATCAGAGCCATTGCAGAAACATTGGCCATAGCCAGTACAACCATTTGGAATGTCCTGAAGAAGAAGAAAACTACTGGTGTACTAAGTAACAGACGTCGAACAGGTAGACCAAGGAAAACATCAGCAGTTGATGACAGAAACATTGTGAGAGCTGTAAAGAAAGACCCTAAAACAACTGTTAGTGAGATCAGCAACAACCTCCAGATGGCAGGAGTGAAGGTATCACTATCTACTGTTCGCAGAAGACTTCATGAACAAAAGTACAAGGGCTACACCAGAAGATGCAAACCACTCATTAGCAAGAAGAATAGGAAGGCCAGGCTGGAAATTGCCAAAAAGTACAGAGATGAACCTCAAAAATTCTGGGACAAAGTTTTATGGACTGATGAGACAAAGATTAACTTTTACCAAAGTGATGGAAAGGCTAAAGTTTGGAGAAAGAAAGGAACTGCTCATGATCCCAAACACACAAGCTCATCTGTGAAACACGGTGGAGGTAATGTCATGGCTTGGGCTTGCATGGCTTCTTCTGGGACGGGCTCATTAATCTTCATTGAGGATGTAACACATGATGGCAGCAGCAAAATGACCTCGGAAGTCTACAGAAACATTTTGTCTGCCAATTTAAGGAAAGATGCAACCAAACTGATTGGCAGAGCCTTCATCATGCAGCAAGATAACGACCCAAAACACACTGCCAAAACAACAAAGGAGTTCATCAGGGGCAAGAAATGGAAGGTATTAGACTGGCCAAGTCAATCTCCAGACTTAAACCCTATAGAGCATGCATTTTACCTGCTTAAGAGGAGACTGAAGGGAGGAACCCCACAAAACAAACAACAACTGAAAGAGGCTGCAGTGAAAGCCTGGGAAAGCATCAAAAAGGAAGAATGCAAAAGTTTGGTGACGTCAATGGGTCACAGACTTGCTGCAGTTATTGAAAGCAAAGGATTTGCAACTAAATATTAAGTCTTATTCACTTAAATATGTTTTAAGTATATCTGTTCCAATACTTTTGCTCACATGACAAATGGGTGGATTCAAACAAAATGTGATATTTTCTTAGTTGTGCATCAGATCCTGATGTAAATACCTGGAAATAAAAGCTGAAACGTTGATCTCTGGTCTCGCGTTCATTATTTGATGTCAAGCCCAAATGTTTTCAGTCTACAGCAAAAATAAAGGAATTCGCCTCACTGTTCCAATACTTTTGGAGGGCACTGTATGTACTTGATGATGATCCTTGATCTTCCACTGGAAGTTCGATATGCACCTTTTTTACAGTATGTCAATTTGGATAAAATATGCTAAATGAATAATAAATGTGACTACTTGTATGTTGAGTTTGGATGCATTCATATCAGATTCTAGAGATCAAACCATGCATGGGTGACGTGTAGTGATCATAGTGGAGCTAGGCGTCTCGACAGTTACGTACTCACCTTGAAAGACAATGTACACACTCACCCACGCATACACACACATGCATACACACACATGCAGACACACATGTGGGTGAAGAAGGAAGAGCCACTCACCTGCCACTCTGGTAAAAAAATGCTCTGAGTCCTTAATGTCCTTACAGTCTTAACAGAAGCTCCCTGCTCTCAGCATCCTGAGGGTCAGATGGCTGAGCGGTAAGGGAGGCAGGCTATTAATCAGAAGGTTGTTGGTTGGATTTCCGGCTGTGCCAAATGACATTGTGTCCTTGGGCAAGGCACTTCACCCTACTTGCCTCGGGGAGAATGTCCCTGTACTTACTGTAAGTCGCTTTGGATAAGAGCGTCTGCTAAATGACTACATGTAAATGTAAACAACTCCCAACAACATGTAAGCAATTCAACATAGACAAAAACCTATAGGAAGGTGTTCTTTGATAGCTGGTTCTGTGTCCATGTCGGTTCAATGTGGAAACTGAAAGTGAGACGTGCTAAAACGAAAGAGCCCACGCACACACACACCTCCAGCAGTTCATCGATGGTCTTCAGTGTGACGAGGAGTCAGCTATACAGCAGGGGTGAAACCTTCCATGGTCTTTCCATGGAGGAGAGGACTAGAGAGGATTACAGAAGGAAAGGTGTGGGGAGGACGAGAGAGGAGTGGAGAAAAGTAGAGTGGAAAAGAGGAAGTTCTGTCAACCAAATAGGTGTGGCTGGCACCTTTCTTCTCATCCTGTTGTCCCTCCTCCGAGGACAGCCAGGAGCAGTGATCAGCCACGTCAAGGCCACCAGGGGGGCCAATCCAAGAGCTGACCTCATGCCTGAAGAGGGACATGGGCAGGAGAGCGATGACCTCATTTAGGACTTTCCCCTCCTTCATACCCACACATACTTACCGCCCTCCCTGCCTTTTCCCCCTTTCCTCTCTCTGTCTATCCCATCTCCCTCTCAGTACACACTATGGGGGATGAGGGGAGCAGAAATCATTTCCAATAATTGGTTTGTAACTGCCTCGCTTGGGTGGATATGACAAACATGAATGGATTAGTCTACTGGAGAAGCAATCGCAATATTGACAGTAGGCTCTAATTGGGGCTGAGCCATCAGAACTGCTGGAGCTTGCTGTATGACACAGCTTCACCATACTAATGATGACGATGCATATTTCATGCATATTCATTTCATATAAACAGATTTTTCACAAAACTGTAGTTTCATAAGTTACATTTATAGAGTTCAAAGTGATGGTCAGAACCAGGGGACTCAGAACCAGGACGGTTTGAAAAATCATCTTTATTTCCAATCAAGGTTTGTGTCCCAGAGTTGTAGAAAACGCATAGTCTTGTAAAAGTGTAATCCCTTGTCCCTTAGCAACAGCTTAAAAATAAACAAAATCAAATCTCTAAACTCCAGATAACACAGACATGTTTTTGTGTGTGTTACAAACACATTTTTACAACTAATATTGTCTTTTATGAATATAATTTATGTGGTAAGTATTTCTGTTTGCAGTAAGTGTTACCATATCTGGGTTTTGACAAGAGAACATAGTTTTGTATCATAGTAGAAAAATAGAAACAAAAATATTCTCTTCTCTCTCTGAAAAACTGGAAATAATTGTATAACTAGAGTTGTTTTACAAGCATCTTCTCTAAAAAAATAAAAAATACCCAGTGAAATAAAAGGAATCCCAAACTGCTCCAGTCTTAGTGAAGCAACACTTTACAGTCACTAAAGTACTGCTATACTTTACAATCCTACAGCATCTACAGACACTTCAACCAACTGTTGTTCGGATGCTACATGTACATGTGATGTGCCAGTTGGTCCCGAGTGCTCTAGCAGGGTTTGGTGACATGTGGTGGAAAGTTGGTCTGCAGTTACCAGAGATTCTGTACAGATGGGGGGTCCGATAAACACCTGTTGTTTTTTACACATGAGCTTATGATTTTACACCATTACATATCAGCTTATGGCTTTTGAAATCCTTGTGTGTTTTTAGAGTGTTTTGAGTTAAATGCAACATCCTGACTGAGCAGATGAAGGGGACAAGCGTTTAGGATCCATGCAGTGGAGTCCACACTACACAGTCCACACTACACAGTCCACACTACACAGTCCACACTACACAGTCCACACTACACAGTCCACACTACAGCAACAGAGACCTCAACCCCACCCACAACAGGCGGATGCAAAATCATACAAATAAAAACTACTTTGTATTGGCTGTTGTATTTGAAGCAGGCTTCTGGGCGTCATTATAAAAACCAGCCTCTTAAAGGAAACACTTTGTTCTGAGAAACATTCAATCAATCCTCATTCCCTTCACTGTAAAAACTAGGAAGAAATCTAAAACCATTGGAAGAGGCATTTGTTTGGACACCTCAGCATTCCCCCAGGGGTCCTCTCAACAGGCAGGCCAGTTAGACAGCTCAGGAGGCTGGGGGTGGGAGGTGGCTAGGAGCTTAGTTGGGGTGGAGGGGCAAGGAGAAGGGCTAGGGGTAGAAGGGCTAGGGGATGGGGTCAGGGAAGAGGGGGTGGGAGGTAGGGTTAGGGTAGAGAAGGCAGGAGGTGGGGTCAGGGAAGAGGGGGTGGGAGGTGGGGTTAGGGTAGAGAAGGCAGGAGGTGGGTTCAGGGTTAGAGGGGGTAGGAGGTGGGGTCAGGGTTAGAGGGGGTAGGAGGTGGGGTCAGGGTTAGAGGGGGTAGGAGGTGGGGTCAGGGGTCATTGTTGAGGCTTCCTGAGCGTCAGTACTTGTTTGGAGCCGTGCTGTTGCCTAGGCGACAAACGTACGCTTCATAGATGGTGTCCAGAAAAGAGGGGTCCGTCTATGAGAGGGAAAGAGAAAGTGGTAGATAGAAAGACAACGTGAGAGAGAGAGAGAGAGAGAGAGAGAGAGAGAGAGAGAGAGAGAGAGAGAGAGAGAGAGAGAGAGAGAGAGAGAGAAAGACAGAGAGTGACTGCGCGTGTCAGCCAGTGCGTGCTTGTGGGCGACCTGGTGGGCGGCCTGCTGTCTGACCTGTATGAGGTGAAGCAGGCTGGCCTGCAGCTGGCTCTTCGACAGCAACCTGGGCGGGTCCTGGGGCTGGGGGGGCCGCAGCACCGAGGGAGGGGGGCAGCAGTCTGGCCTGGCCTGGGAGAACACACTGGGGGACAGGAGCAGGGTGATGGGGGCCACCGTGGCAGGGATACGCTGGGGGGAGATCACCTGGAGCGAGAGGGGGGGGGTCAGTAACACACACTGTAGTCCACCACACACGCTATTACCACTCGTATCAAACATGCTGTTTTCATCATCCTACAGTACCTGGAGGGGCAGGCTGGTCTTCTGAGCAGGGGAGGGAGTGTGGGGCTGGGTGGGGACGGGGCCCGGGGGCGGGGCTGGCTCCTGGAAGCGGGGGGCCAGGGCGTGTCTGGGGGGGTCGTGGGGGGGCAGACTCTGCTCCTGCTGCACCAGCTGAAGCCTCTGGAGCAGCTCATAGGGGGACACCACCTGGGAGTGAAGCTGGGGGTGGGGGGGAGGCTGGGGGTGAGACTGGGAGTGAGGCTGGGGGTGAGGCTGGGGGTGAGGCTGGGGGTGGGAGTGAGGCTGGGGGTGAGGCTGGGGGTGGGAGTGAGGCTGGGGGTGAGGCTGGGGGTGGGAGTGAGGCTGGGGGTGAAGATGAGGATGGTTGAAAAAGAGGGGCGCCGGATGGTATTGGGGGTGGTGGGGTAGGGGGTGGGTGAAGCCCTGTGCGGGCTGAAGGGAGGAGGAGAGGGGGGGCTGCTGGAGAGGAGGGGGCTGAGACCAGCAGGGAGGAGCAGAGGAAGAGGAGGAGGAGTGGCCCTGGAGCAGTCTCTGGATTGGGTCTGGTCTGGTCTGGGGCTGAGGCTGCTGGTGGGGGACCAGGTTCTCACTCAGCCTGTTCTCGGGGGACTCAGACAGGGGCTGTAGCAGCTCCACCCCCCCTCGCTGGCTGGACATCAGCTTCTGAAGGGCAGGACAGTGCTGGGGGGGGGGGCCTGCCTCCCCCTGCCCCCCCGCCAGGGCCCGGGGCGTGGCCGGGTCGTCGTAGGACAGGGAGCGCACCACCGCAGGTCTGGGGCCCCCAGGGTGGATGGGGCCTGGGCCAGGTCCTGGTCCAGGGGAGACTGCCTGGGCTTTGGGATGGGATCCAAACAGAAGAGACAGAGAGAGACGCCTGGGCTCCCCTTCACTGTCCTGGAGACAGGGGGCGGAAGAGAGAGAGAGACACAGACACAGAGTTACACGGAGAGTGAGAGAGAAAGTTCAACAAAGAGACAGACTGAGAGACAGCGGGAGAGAGGCTGGTACCTGTGTATGCCTCTCTTGCAGGCCTGTCTGGAGGTCAGTAGGTTTCACTGGGATGGGTTTGATCAGGTTGGGGTTGTCATGGAGACTGACGCCCCCTATCTCCTTAGGCTCTGGGCTCAGCTTCTCTCCCTGAGAGGAGGAAGAGAGGAGGAAGAGGAGGAAGAGAGGAGGAAGGGAGGGGCGAGACAAAGGACAGGATTAAAAGTCGAACAGCCCACAGCCCAGTAACTCTACTGCAATCTGTGGGACTCAGCCCCCCCTATTGGTCAGAGTCAGGACATGCAACAAGTCCACAGCCTACTGGCCCACAGCATATCACACATGCATCAGTCAATCAAATAGTTCCTGGGGCTGGTTGTTAGGGGTGAGGGTTAGCGGTGAGGGAGGTAGGAGGCGTGAGGGGGAGGGTGAAGTGGGTGAGGGTGGGGGTGAGGGGCTGAGGATGAAGAGCGAGGGTGGGTGAGGTGAGCCACCTTGTCGTACTCGTTGCGGGCCTTGTTGAGCATCTGTAGGATATCCACAGCCTTGCTGTCCCCCCCAACCTCCACCCCCCTGGGAGACACCCAGCCCCCCTGGGTCTGGACCTGGCCCTGGCCCTGGGTCTGGTTCTGGACCTGGCCCTGGGTCTGGATCTGGATCTGATTCTGGATCTGATTCTGGTGGGCCAGGGTCTGCTCCTGTTGGGTGAGACTGGACCCACATAAAAACACAGATTGTCAAGGTGTGTGTGCATGCATGTCTGTGTCGTCTACTGCACTTCAACAGCCATCAGCACTAAAACACACTAATAAACAACATGTAAGCAATTCCGAAAACAGTAAATCATTCAAATGACTTGCACGCACGCGCGCACACACACACACACACCCACACACGCTCCACAGTAAAAGATGGTGATTACCGAGAGAACACACAACAATTGTTACATAAATCAACTGGGAAAACAAATCAATCATAGCTGTGTGTGTGTGTGTGTGTGTGAATCCCCTGGAGGGCTGTGCTATGTGAACAGGCTATGAGCTGCTCTTCAGAAGGGCCTCCAGTGCTAAGTGCCCTGGCCTTCAGAGAACAGAACTCTTAATAATACATTAACGCTTACATTATTTAGTCATTATGAGGCTGTGAGTGTTTTACTTACTGCAGTCCTTTGTGTGTGTGTGTGGGTGGGTGGGTGGGGGTTCTGTGTGTGTGTGTCTGTGTCTACGCACTTCCTCATGAGTGTGGCGATGCGCTGGCAGTCCTCCTTATCATAGAACCAGATACCATGGATGGCCACTGAGGAGAGAGAGACAGGGAGAGAGAGAGAGGGATAGGGGGAGAGAGAGAGGGACAGGGGGAGAGAGAGAGGGACAGGGAGAGAGAGAGGGACAGGGGGAGAGAGAGAGGGACAGGGAGAGAGAGAGGGACAGGGGGAGAGAGGGACAGGGGGAGAGAGAGAGGGACAGGGGGAGAGAGGGATAGGGGGAGAGAGAGAGGGACAGGGGGAGAGAGAGAGGGACAGGGGGAGAGAGAGAGACCCAAGAGAGAAAATAGAGGTGAATAATAATGTAATGATGGAGGATTGGATGAAGGGATAGTAGTGTGATGATGTACAGTATGCATTTGGAAGACAATATCATCGAGGGGGGGGGGGGGCACAAAGGAAGAAGCAAAAAAAGAGTGAGAGTTGGAGAGAAAGACAGAAAGAGAAAAGAGAAGGAGGGACGGAGAGGCAGAGAGAGGGAGAGAGAGAATAGAGAAGGAGAGAGGGACACAGAGGTATGCAGATGGTCAAAACGAGGACAGCAGACTGTTACTGATACACGGCTGACTCAGCAGAATCTGACATCATCATTCCTCCTCAAACTGTTGAACCATTTGAAAAATCCCTAAACTGTTCACGTCGCCAAGTCTGACCCCAGACTCTCCTGTGTGTGTGTGTGTGTTACTATGAAACATTCCAATGTTACAACATGGTCCTCTTGGGATGTAAACAGAGGACAGAAAAGGAGGAAAGTAGGGATCATCGGGGACAGGGGATTAGTGAGAACACAAACTAGATGGTGGGACAGGCAGTCTAGAGGTACAGAGCTAGAGGCTGGAGTCTAGAGGCTGGAGTCTAGAGGCTGGGGTAGAGGCTGGAACGAGGCCATTCTTTTACTTGAGGATGAGAGCAGCGCTGACAGCTATATTAGGCACATCTACCAAACACTTACCCCTCACCCTCACCCCAGCCCCAGAAGGGTGAAGATATGAAGAAACCAAAAAAGACAGGAAAAGGGGAGATAAGGTAGATGACATCAGAGAAGAGGTGTGTTGAGGAAAAAGACAGACAGAAGCCAGAAGCATTCTGGTACCAGATAGAGTTCCAGAGGAGGGAGTGGAGAGAGAGGTAGAGAGAGACGGAGAGGTAGAGAGAGACAGAGAGAGGTAGAGAGAGACAGAGAGAGACAGAGAGAGACAGAGAGAGACAGAGAGAGAGAAAATGTGTGCGCATCAGGACCCGGAGCCAGACTAGAACCAGGGCCTTCTGCCTACTGCTGGTCTGACTGGCAGGCTGACAGACACTCCAGGGATAGGCTAGGGTCATTGCCTGGGAACCAGACCAGAGTGCACACACACACACACACACACACACACAAGCCTGGGAAAGTGAGGAACACCGTGCAGAGGGACGCACACACACATCCGACACACCCCTGGGAGAGAGGGGAGATTAAGAGCAACTACCAGCGACCAGGCACCAGAGCCACTCAGAGTAAGAGAGAGTCCCAGACAGTCAGCCTCAACCCTGGGAACAGCAACCAGCTACCCAGCCTCAACCCTGGGAACAGCAACCAGCTACCCATCCTCCACCCAGGGAACACCAACCAGCTACCCATCCTCCACCCAGGGAACACCAACCAGCTACCCATCCTCCACCCAGGGAACACCAACCAGCTACCCAGCCTCAACCCTGGGAACAGCAGTCAGCTAGAAGGCCTGGACTCTGGAGACCAGTCTTCCTGAGAAGGCCTCAGAGAAAGGAGGTTGAGACTGGGAGACTGAAGAGGAGGGAGAGGGGAAGAAGGGGTGGGCAGGAAGGAGAGCAGGCACGGGTCACTTCTCATAGGCCACTGTGGTCCTACAGGAGACAACGGAGGCCACATTAAGGAGACATCTGAGGAGGACACATCTAAGGTCCTTTTAGGATAACTCAAAGGGAGCACCTAAAGTCAAGCACGGACATCTAAAGCCACGTCTAAGGAGACTTTGAGGAGACATTGAAGGACACATTTGAGGAGACGATCTAAGGACACATTTGAGGAGACAATCTAAGGACACATCGTGCCATGTTCCGGCGGCTTCTCCAGAGGAGACCCAAGCATGAGCGTCTGGAGGAGGACCAGGAGGTGTGCTTCAAGGGTCACATGGTGTCCGAGAAGGACCTGGGCTACACACACGTACGGCCAGGAGGTAGGGACTAGCTCCTCGCTACATACGTTATTACACCCACACAGCCAGAAGTTAAGGACTAGCTACGGCTAGCTAACATACATTGGTACACACACATACATGTACTTATACATAGGTGTACTATAACACACGAGAGCGACAGAGAGAGAGAGAGTGAGTGAGAGAGTGTGTGGGTGGTGGGGGATGGGGTGGGGTTGAGGGGTTAGGAAGTAGCACAGGGGTGTAACAACTGGAGGTGTTGGCTGTTCACAGAGCCAGTGTGTGTTTGTAACCCAAGTATGTAGCTAGTTGCTAGTCCTTACATCCTGTTCATGCATGTGTGTATTTGTGTATATATGCCAAGTGTGTGGCAGGAGCTACATGTTTCTGACTGGTTCTAACTCCAGGGTGACACAGACTATTCCGGGCACCTCCGCCAGCGAGACATATTTGTCCTATCTGATAAAATTCCATGAGCTCTGGCGAGGGAGGTGAAAGTGCTGATGAACATGTGTCACAGTTAATGTACTGGATAAATACAAGGGGTCACGCTATTAAATACCGGAGGAACACTTGGGTCACGTTATTCCCGGCGGTTTAGTTGTGAAAATGTCAGTCAAGCAGTAGATGAGTGATGTATCCTAAACAGTAATAAGGACCCTGTTTATCACTTGGGTGGCACTGCTGATTGTGTGTGTGTGTGTGTGCGCATGTAAATCTGTGCACGTGCATAGTATCTTGCGCAGGTTTTATATCTGTGTCATGGTGTGTGTATGCAGCAGGATGTATGTGTCTGTGTGTGTGAGGGTGAGTCTATGTGTGTGTGTGTTTGAGAGTGAGTGTAGTGTTTTATCTAATGGCTGGCTCCCTGGCATGGCTCCCTGGTGTTGGCAGGACACTTGTTCCAGAGACGCACTCAGAGCTGCAGACACCACAACACTGTGGACCTTATATGGTCCTGTCAGGACCTGGAGCACTCTGCAGGGCCCGGGACTACGACTCCTCACAAGCAGAGACACACACACATTCTCTCTCTCTCACATACACTCACTGACTCACATGCGCGTACAAACTCACTTGCACATACATTCTCTCTCTCTCTCTCTCTCTCTCTCTCAGACACTTCTCCCCCTCACACACGGACTCTTTCATTCTTCTTCTTCTTACACACACACACACACACACACACTCTCAATCTCAAACACACGTCGTATGTTCTTGCGGGTCGCCAGGAATTCTGACCCATGGCCTTAACGTCTGGCTCCTCCAGTCCTCTCCCGGGTTGGCCTGTGTTTAACCCAATACTGTCCTCACAACTCACTCTGTTACATGCCAATATCTGATACACGGAGACTCACAATCACATATTTGTCAAGTGCAATGCGATCGGGGGATTTCAAACAAAGAGTTGATTTAAGATTAGGGTCACCCTCCTGTTCTTCCTCTGGAGAGGGGGAGCTTCTACTGGACCAAATGTCTACAGAGAAAATGGATTGACTTTCACTCATGTCGTGTGATGTTATGAGTGAGCTTGTTACATAGGAACTCTTAGAACGTCACAGGGCTGTTGTAGGCTGAATCCTGACGATGCAGAACGAGTTTACTGGTTGAGAGTTTCAAGGTTTGGATTAATGGCCAGCGCTGATGGTCACCCATGGCAACAGACCTCAGTTTAATTCTACATATTGATCACTAACAACAAAGACATTAATCCTCTTTCTTTGTTACTATTCTAACCCACAATCCTCAGTCACATCAACTGTACTACATACTACAAAGTAAAAACAGCAAAGCTCTCCTGGTTTCCCTCCAACATTATGCGAGTCTCTGGTTAGCTCCACATTTGTTCTATTTTATAAACAACACAATTAAGTTGGAAGCACTTGCTTGGCTTAGCTATCTATCTAATCCAATTAGACAAAGCTAACGGTATCTTTCGCTAAATTCATGTTCTAGTTAAGAAGATTTTAAGTAGACTTGAAGGTAAAAAAACACAATATCAAATTGTTGCGTTACAAACTGTGCCGGATGTATGAGCATGAGGGTTAAAGTTCAAGGTGCAATGTTGCGACAACGCAGTATGTCCCAATTGTATGCATACTGCGTGCAACAGTTTGTACATTAAAAGGGAAGCTGCAATGTCCTGAAAGTAAAAAAAGATTAAATATATGCGATTGACACAGGGCAAGAGGTGAACCAGGAAGTGAACCAGGAAGTGAACCAGGAAGTGAACCAGGAAGTGAACTCACGCCGTGCATTCCTGTAGAGCAGGAAGGGGTCCTGCAGCTGGAAGTCCAGGTCTTTGGTGATGGGTTCTGTCAGGTTCTCCATGCTCAGCCTGTTCATGATGGTGAAGCCATGTCGAGGAGAGGCCAGCCTTAAACAACACAAGAGACCCTTGCAAATTTACAAATGTTAAAAACCTACGTGACATAATAAGCTGGTCAGTTAGCCAAAAACAAAAGCACAATCATGTCCGTGGGCCTTAATCTGATCACATATCAAAGATTAGCAAATTTTCATTGGGGACCTATAAAATATACATATCCTTGTATCTGTCTATCTATGCATCCATACATTCATCCATCCATCCATCCATCCATCCAACACACAACTACATTACTCTAAGGTCAAGGGCTTTGATTGGAAGGTGAATACTTAACATTTTCCGGAGAAGCCATCTGGTAAATAACATAACACAATAACATGACAGCAGCCCAATGATCTATCCATACAGTAGTAAGAATTATACTGTATGTAGATCATGCCTGTTCCCAAGGAAAATAAGTTACACTGTGGCATTTTGAACTCTCTGGACCAACTGATTATGACCATTGCTTCTCATATGTTTATTTTTAAGCTATCCTGGTAAACAAATAGTTTTTTTCCATGTCAGTGCAAGCAAAACTATCAGCATCCTAGAAAACAGGTGTGCACGCTGTATGGCTGTCATTCTGTTGTCACTAACCTCGTGTTGTAACAAACCTGACTAAGCAAGCAATCACCTAATTATCAGAATCAGGTGTGCTAGATACGGTTTGGAAAGTAAACCTACAAGATGGTAGCGCCCCACGAACAGGATTGGAAAGCCCTTAACTACCGCCACAGGGTAGCATTGTTGAGGGCCACGTCTTCCCGAGGTAAACGACACAATTAAGTTGGAAGCACTTGCTTGGCTTAGCTATCTATCTAATCCAATTAGACGGAGCTAAAGATATCTTTCGCTATCTTCATGTTCTAGCTAAGAAGATATTGAGTAAACTTTAGCACAGTAAACACCCCATTCTTACCTTGTGTACACGAACAAGGTGCCCTCCACGTCGGTTTTCTCCTGCAAATACAAATTAGTTAAGTCACTTGGGTATACTGAATCAGGTTAGTTAGTAAATCGATCAGAGCATGGTTTGTTTAACCCGCTAAACTTAACGTTATCCTAAATTGGAAAGCATGTAAGTTTGAGGGCGAGGTGACTGACTGCAGTGATTAACCACAACAGCGTCAACAATGCCTTTCAGTGTATTTTGGCATGGAAGTAAACTAGCTAGCTAGCCTAGCTTAGCTATCAACTTCATTGATGCGCCAAAAAAGTGCGCGCGACTGCAACTAGTAGCTAGTAGCTAGCCGCTTAGCTCTAGTCTTGGTACTTGCGAAATGTTTACGCTCAAACTTACCCACTCATTTGCTCTATTGTTGAACGTATAGAGGGCCACTTGACTTGCAACATCTACAATATTTTTGATGTAAGGGTCTTGTCTTTGTAAAGCGGCGAGGCTGATGTCCAAGCCTTTAGCAGCTAGACAGGTGTTTCCCCCCGATGAAGTTGCAGTCATTGTTCAGACAGAGCTAACGCCAACCGACCCAGCTACTGTAGTAGCTAGCTAAAAATGTAGTTACAGCGGAAAGCAATTGATAGCTTGTGAGCCAAGAGAAAAAACTGCCTTACTAACGAATTTTAGATATCAAAACTCTGGAATAACGGTTAAAGAAAGTGTAATTCTCTAACTCATAAAAAAGCTGTGATCAGAAGAGTTAAGGGCAGCCATGATTGCTCTGACACATTGTAAACATCACACAGGCCTGACTAGTTGAGTGATCAGGACCAATAATCAACCTCGAAAAATAAATGGGCACAAAATGTGTCTTAAGTTTAAGCTGGAGGCATCTTTGGCCAATTGTACTGCCTGCCAGTCCCCACAATTGAACATGATGGCTAACAGTATTATATAGTTTTCTTCCAAAATATGACTTAATTCAGGAATACATTGTGAAAAGTCCGATCTATAATTTTGACCGCCTTTACGCACCCTAGTGAGAATCATCAGTTGTGAATCATCACGATGTGTCGAACAATCATAAAAGAACCGTTAGAATTTCATTTGCCACATTCCAGTGGCATGGATCTCAGGGAGGCTACTTAAATTTGTTATGTAGTACATCGAGACGGCACTAGAGGACATTACCACCTAGGTTTCTTTATTTCGACGTTGCCTGTGTTGAAGTTCACCGACCTTTAGTAAGAGTGGCACGGGCCCAGAAAATGTATAATAAACTAATGGTATCTGCAGGTTGATCTTTGAGAGAAAAAAAGAAAAGACAATTATTCACTTTTTTTTCTCTTGTGGAACGCCTCCGGAATGTCTTTATAAGGCCACGAAATTGCCTTTGACAATTTCACCGATCTATTAGGCTATAGAAACGTTAAAGATTGGATAACTCTGGATAATAAACTGTGCGGGGGGGGATTCTTACCAGCATTCTCTCCTTTCAGTCCATGATTTTGACCCCCGCCTCCCTCCTTGTGTGTGTGTGTGTGTGTGTGTGTGTGTGTGTTCGACCTGCCCTCTCGTGCCTCACCTCCATCAGTGGCCCCGTATCAGAACAGGCCGCGCGCTGGCTGGCTGACAACATGTGTAGGCCAGGCAACTGCACAGCTCCGTTACATAAGACGGTGTGGGTGTTTTGAACCTGTGCATTTACAAACCAGTTTAATGTTGTATGCAATCAACTGCTGTCTTGTGGTATGATCTTGCTGTTCTATCTGTATCTTGGCAGTTGGGGCACCTGAGGTTGTTAGGATAGGCTACAGGTGTGGTCTTCACATCCCTCAAGTCAGTCATTATTAATATTTTAAACTTTGCCTATTGTTAGGATATAGCAGATAGATCTCCGGATACGGAATAAATTCCTCCAGATGCAATCAGAAGAGGAACATATTTCCGTTTCCTTCCTCCGTATCAAAGCAAAGCCCGGGTCGACTTTACTCCGTTTATTTTGCCCCGTCTCCTGAGAAGGCATGTCTGGAAAATCGCCGGTTGACTGTATTCTCTAACAGGGTAACATCTGGAACTGGTCAGAGCGTCTACGGTGCAGGGGAGGGGGGCTTGGTCGTCAGTCTCTCTCTCTCTCTCTTTTGCGCGCGTCCCCTCTCCCTCTCCTTGCCTCGGCAGACGAGTAAGCTATTAGGCAACTGCAGAGAGACGAGCGGCCGCTCTCCGCATGGCTATCTAAAACTCCCGTTACCGTTACCGTGACTATGGGTTGGAACTGACAGATATCTTTCTAAATGAGGCACGACGAGTATTTGCGTGTTTTTTTATGGACAGCATCGGCGGAATCGAATTTAGCGGAAGATTTAACCCTGTGAAGTCCGTTCTGGAATATATACATATACCGTTCTGGAATATATACACACTATATATATATATTTATATATATAGCCTATATATGTTTATTTTTTAACATATTGATGCGCTGAGAACCTTGAACCTTTTTCTTTTCCATATACGGAAGTCAGCGCTCAATTTGTGTTGTCTTGTGTGCATCTTTAGTGGCAACCTCTCAAACATTTGGGGGGGAAATTGATAGGATTTTGATGACCACTAGCAGCAAGTGGTGCTGGTGTCATGTTGCTGAGGTAGGGCCCGGATGTTCCGAAGATGCACTGGTTCGTTTTCTTAGGTGGTACCAACGAATCTCTGTTTCTCTCTGTTAACTCCATCATGGGGATAAGGTAATATTTACTGAAACACAAGAAAGGAATACAGAAAGCTGTGTTACTCGGTTTTCTTTTTTTTCTTTGCTTTATTTTTTTCCTCTTTTGGATCCCCTCCTTTTCCCTCCTCCTCCTTTCACAACCTTTTCTCCATTCACCTACGGATAAAGCTGGACCACATTTATGGTCAATGAAAGCAAAAACATGTACATCCCGGAGGAAACCCTGGAGAACCATCAAGGTAAAGATGATCCTCCTTTACATTGTACCAACTGGAGGATTGTGTGTTTCTCAAGGAGACAGAGCAAGTGTGCGTCGGTTTATGTGTGTGTGTGTGTGTGTGTGTTAAGGGGGTTTGCTTGCCGATGAGGTGGAGGCTTGGGGTGGGATGGGATGGGGGGGTGGGGGGTGTTACCGACTAATTTCAATAGATAACTCTTGTCTCAAATCACCAAAGCTTGCAGTGTGCAAGCACCTCTCCGGTCCGTTCTATCTATGCCTCCCAATTAGTTTTAACAGAGCCTATTAGTCGGTGTTATGGCGGTAACCAAGGCGCAGATACGTTCTCAAGCAACCATAATGTGCACTTCTTAAGCAAACACTGGCAAGAAAAACATCGTCTAACAAACTTGTGCAGTGTTCAGTCGATCGAGTCATATCCTTCCCACATAGTATTAGCGTTCATTCTGAGAAAGGAGACATAGATTGGGAGGCTGCTAGTGCGAATCGATACCCAATCACGATCGACTGCATTCCCTGGATCGATAGTTGTCACGTTATATAGGCTACGTCTGATTTAGTCTTAATGGTCGAGAAGAGGGCATTTAACAAGCTGCATGGACGGAGGAATAAACGGATGGAATCACCAGATATAGACTAGATTAGGCTACCTCATATACGCGCAGGCCTTTACAAGTGATTCCCGTGTTTTTGCAGGGGGAGGGGGGGGGGGGGATATATTGAAACAAGGCTCCATCTAAGTTTAACTTAAATAGCCTACGTGAGCACATATGCTCAGGCAATGTGAAATCGATTGGCAGACCTGCTGGCTGATAATAGCCGTTGGTCTTGTGCATGGCGCAGCCCGTCGCTCTCCTTCTCCGCCTTTGCCACCCACGTCGATTAAGCAATATTAGATAAAAACTCGACCATCAGGTGCCGGCTGAAACGCTGTAATTTAGCCGCGGTGGATTCTTCTAATTTGTGATTATACCGACCATGGCTCACGCACCGTTACCGCCTTGGTGACAGAGACGGGGACCCATAGCAACAGTGAGCTGCAGACGGTGGTCGCGCTGCTGCTGGCTGGCGGAGCAGCTGTGGCGCAGCCTGCCTTTGGATTGAATTGGCCCGGAAACCATGGTGATAGAATTATCAGCTCTGTAGTGTCAACCCCCCAAACATACTATTAGGCTATCGATTCCTCTCAGACTTTTGCTGGGGCACCAGAAAATCATAGACTCACAGACCACACCTAAGCCAGTAGTCCCAAATGATCAATAGGCCTACGTTTGCGTAGCCTAAGCAATAGCTCCCTATTCCCTTCGATGCATTAGTGATATCAAAATCAATTTAGATTCAAAGTCAAAGTTCATTGAAAATCAGAGTTCATGTTTCCGTGTTCCAAGGCGAAGGACTCCTCGTTCCCTCCTGGCGTCAACAGACGTGTGTCAGCACCACGGACAGGTCCCTGCTGATAGGCCGGCGCGTGACCTAGGACGTTGGAAGAAGTAGTGAACATTAACCTTTAAATAATAGCGTGAATTGAGATACTTTTATAGTAGCCTGTTGATAAAACCAGCCAGAGAGAAGGCTATCAGTGAGTTTGTACAGGTCTCCGGCAACAGGTGGGCTTTCTGCTCTCTGACCAGTCAAGCTAGCTGTTGTCCCCTCCCCTCTATCACCATGATGTGTAGGCTGTCCACCAGTGCAATCAGGAAGTGTCATCTCTTCCAGGCTCTATTCATGCTGGGTAATATACATTTAAAGGAGCTTCTGGCTTGTATTAATGGATTTCTGATCCCAAAGAAAATGGCTCTCCTCCAGCACTTTGTCTTACACTTTAGATCTAACACACACTCTCACTCTCTTTCTCCTCTTTCTCTCTCTCCTCCTTCTACTAGACTACTACTTCTTTTAACTTTTAACACTTCTCTACTCCCCCCCATCCTCCTGTCTGTCAGATAATATCAGATAATACCATATTTTAGGAAAGGTGGCATGCAGGAGAGGACACAGTAATACCCAACATCTGTGACTTCAAGGAGGATAACATTTGGAGGGAGGGAGGGTGCTAAGAGAGTGTGACAGAAAGAGAGAAAGTGGTAGCAACAAGAGGATGACAGAGAGAGAGAGAGATGTATGTAGAGCAAACTGGGAGAGAAAGGGAGAATGAGAGAGAGGGATAGAGAGGAGATTATCCTCTGCTGTGTCTTGCTTAAGCTTGCCATTCTGTATTGGAAATCTATCCAGAGCCAGCCTGCAATACCAAGTACTTTTAGGTCTGGTTCTTAATTCCCATAGGGACTGTCACATTGGTAGAGCTGAGACTGATGCTCCCTGGCTATGGTCTTGAGGTACATCTGGGTAACGTGTCCTAGACTAAAGTAGAGGTGAGGGCCATGGTCTACATCTGCCTACAACTCCCATCATGCTTTCTTCCAATTGATATGGTTTCCAAAGAATAAAATGAAATCCTTTTATTTGTCTCTTTTTTTCCTCTCTATCTATCTTTCTTCTCTATGCCTGTCTTTCTCAAAATCTCTCTGTCCCCCACCTCCCTCCCTCCCTCCCTCCCTCCCTCCCTCCCTCCCTCCCTCCCTCCCTCCCTCCCTCCCTCCCTCCCTCCCTCCCTCCCTCCCTCCCTCCCTCCCTCCCTCCCTCCCTCCCTATATAGCCTAGAGTAGCTGCTCATTCATCTTAGCCTAGCATAGCTGCTTGAATTCATCCAGAGGGGTTCCTGTATAAGAGCCTAGCATAGCTCCTCATTCATCTTAGCCTGACATAGCTGCTTGCATTCATCCATAGGGTTCCTGTATGAGAGCATAGCCGCTCATTCATCTTAGCCTAGCATAGCTGCTAGCATTCAGCCATAAGGACCCTATCTGAGAGCCTACTGGCTGCTATTCATTCTCGCCCCACACCTCTGTGTTAAATAGAAGATGACTGCACCCTTTCTCTTCATAACAAGCTGACGTCTGCGCGCGAGGCTGAATTACACGGCTGTTTGTGTTGTCGATTGATGCCCTGCATGCCGAATGACATGAAAGTTTGAGGGATGGAAAGCAAAAAGGAGGAGGCGAGGAGGAAGAGAGGTACATCATTCACGATCAACAGAGCGTCTCTTTCTGGCGCGTCGTTGTTGGAGGAGATTCATTCAGCTGCTGCCGAACGCCGGCCGCTTCCCCGCTGAATGCCGCTTGCTTCATTTACACAACAATAGGAAGATACAGTGTGTGTGTGAGGTGGACCGGGGCAAGGATGAATGGAATCACCCCAGCCCTCTATGCCTGCCTCATTTTAATAAGCCCAGGACAGGCTGCTTCACATACTGTTACACGCAACGCCTTGCACTAGTGGCTGAGCATGCTATGCCTGGTTCACACTATTCTGTATTTTTTCGATTTGTGCTTAACCTTTCAATGCAAGGCCTATGTGCGTTCGACTCCTGGCATTGCTATTTTGAAAATGGCCACGGGGGGATTTTCCCGGCCAGAACTACGAGAGGGAAATACAGACGCGAAAGTTGAGAAAAGCTTGGATGCGTATGACCAATCATAAAATATGTTTAAAAAAAGTTTCCACTGGGTACAAATGAGCATTTCTTGCTACACTCAGTGTCTATAGAAACATCTGTAAAAATTGTGTGAACTTGATGTTGGTCATTGCTGGGGGGGTGGGGGGTCATGGTGGGGGTCATGGTGGGGTGGTGGGGGTCATGGTGGGGGTCATGGTGGGGTGGTGGGGGTCATGGTGGGGGTCATGGTGGGGTGGTGGGGGTCATGGTTGGGGTGGTGGGTAGGGCTTGGTGGGAGCTCGAGTTGGGCAAACAGCTACAGGAAAAATCTGAATCTTATTTGTTTCGGAGCGTTGGGTAGACTTTTTACGCACGCGCGCGTGCACACAGCCACCCACCAACACACACAAACAAACACACTGTTAATCAAGTTTCCATCTGGCGTGATGAAAAGGCAAACTGCATGATCACAACAGCTGAAAAATACTAATGAACTACTTAGATAGAAAGCAATACTTGAATTATTTCCAGGTATTGTGCAAGCACAGTACAGGCTGGTGAGTTTATTTCACTGCCACAAAGATGATGTAGAAGGGTTCGGGGTGTGAATCACAGGACCCCCAGTGATTGGCTAGAATCCAGGAAAGTCTGGATGGTTGAGTTTTTCACAGCCACCAATGTAGTCAATATCTACAGGATTTGAAAGGGGAACCTTTAAACCTATGGAATATCTTGTAATGGGACAGTATATTCCCACTGACGCCCCTGCATTGTCCTTCTAAACTGGAGCATGATCAGTGACCAGGAAGGTGTACAAGACGTGTCACATTTTCAACATACATTTACGTTAGTTTGAGGGGGATGGATGCTTGAATACTAGCCGGCCTCAAGTGCTGTGTCAGGGTTGTGCAGTGTGTCAGGGTTGTGCAGTGTGTCAGTGTTGTCAGGGTTGTGATGGTGTGACAGGGTTGTGATGGTGTGTCAGGGTGTCTGGGCTGTGATGGTGTGAATGCTTTAGACAGCCGTTTGCTGCCATGGAGTCCGAGAGAGCTGTGCTGCCTGCAGCTGCTGTTTAATGCCTGGATGAACCTTCTGCACTGAGAGGATGGTCTTCTGGCTCAGGGGCCTGCCACACTCACACTCACACACACACACACACACACACACACACACACACACACACACACACACACACACACACACACACACACACACACACACAGACACAGACACAGATAAGCTTGCACACTTACAGACACACACGTGCAAATACACATGCATGCACACTAATAAACACACATACATTTGGACTTACACACACAATCTCCACAGGGTTTGTCACACTGGGTGTCAGACCCGGAGCAGGATGGTGGGATGAATAAATGACTAGATGAGCTAATGAGCAGAGGAGAGGCAGCTGTATGTGGCTGGTTGGCAGCACAGTGTTGCCTACAGCAAAGGATCATGGGAAAGAGCTCTGTGCTAATGTGTGAGTCAGAGACGATGAGCTTGTTTTTACGTCCCTCCTCTACTCTTTTCGCTTCTTCTCCTCACGTCTTATCTCTCCTCCTCGCTCTCCTCACTTCTCATCTCTCCTCCTCGCTCTCCTCACTTCTCATCTCTTCTCCTCGCTCTCCTCACTTCTCATCTCTCCTCCTCGCTCTCCTCACTTCTCATCTTTCCTCCTCGTTCTCCTCACTTCTCATCTCTCCTCCTCGCTCTCCTCACTTCTCATCTCTCCTCCTCGCTCTCCTCACTTCTCATCTCGCTCTCCTCACTTCTCATCTCTCCTCCTCGCTCTCCTCACTTCTTATCTCTCCTCCTCGCTCTCTTCACTTCTCCTCCCTCTCCTCACTTCTCATCTCTTCTCCTCTCTGCCCTACGTCCCCATAACTCCATCTCTGCATCTCATATCTCCACCCCCCCCCAAACCCAATTTATTCACCCCCCCCAAGTTCAGTCTTTAAAACATGTCAAATCTCAGTCTGCCTTATGCCCTTATTGCTCAATTGCCCCCCTATAAATCTCTGGCCTCTGTGGAGATGCTAGCTCTGCTGTGTCCTCCAAGAGTAACAGGATTGCGTAACAAACCGAGTGTTTCTGAATGACTCATACCTGAGTACTAGAGATGTGAGCTGTTGTCAATGACAAGGATGGGATATTGACTGCAGACTGAGAATCCTGTGTCCTTGTTCTCCGACTCGTTCAAGGCTGGTGTGTAAAGGCTGAAACGTTCAATGGCTGACGTTGAAACGACATGGCTGGAAACTGGAAAGTGTGTAGGTGTGTGTGCGTGGAAGTATGTGCGTACAGCCATGTGTGTGTGTGTGTGTGTGTCCCTAGCCATCTTGCCTATGTAGGCCATGCCTGATGCGTTTGCTCTGAGCTGAGAGCAGAGCACCTCCCAATAGACCAGACTCATTTTCCCATTCCAAAGCCTGGGCTAAAACTGGTAGTTCAGGGAGCTATGGCAACTAAAATCGGCTGATAGCTAGGCCTAACAACTGACAGATATTTAGGCCTAGCCCCCCCCCCCCCACATCCAGCATAATCTGAATATAGGATGTCACATGATCATGTTTGGAAGGAAAGATCTGAGACAGAAAGTTGACTGTGTGTGCTTGTGTGCATTACCATTGACTGCCCTTTCTTTGCACCGAGGTATGAAGTATTGATGCTCAGATCCTGTCTGAACCCAGACTCAGCAGTTTCCCTTAGAAAGAGATGGCAAGGGAGAGAGACCGTGTCCATGTTCATGAATGTAGTCTCAGGGATGTAGACTGTGATATGCAACAGGCACTGAGAAGCACTTGGGGATGACGAGAGGAATGGATGGAGGGATGGAAGGATGGACGGAGGAACAAATGGTGGAATAGATGGACAATTGTACAGACGAACAGATGCACTGAGAAGAGCATAGGGATGGATATATGATTGGAGGGATATATGGAGGGATGGACAGAAAGTTGGGTGGATGTACAGAACAGACACACAGTTTCACTGAGAAGCATGTGCTAGAACATTGCGGAATGCTGGAACGTTCCAGGCCAACCTTCCACGCTCATGGCATGCCTCTTGCGTGAGTTGCAGCTTGGTCCCTACTGTGAACCCAGAGTGATAATGTCTCTTAGAAGTTGGCAGCCCTCTGCCTCACCTGTCCTTTTTCCCTTCCATGCTCACCCTCCCTCCCTCCCTCACACACACACACACACACACACACACGTTACCCTGTCTAAGAGGAGTTATTGATTTAGCGAGCAGACATCCTCTCTCAAGGTCACCTCCTATGATAATCTATGCTGCTCTGCATGCTGGTCAACACACATGAACACACACACTCATACCTGAAGAGCCCTCACACACACCTGAGGAGCCCTCACACACACACACATACACACACACACACACATACACCTGAGGAGCGCTCACACACACACACCTGAGGAGCCCTGTTCTCACGACAGGTCTGTTTGCTTATAATATTAGCTTAACAAGAAGGATTGCTAGCTGTGTGTGGATGTATATGATTGTGTGTGTGTAACAGGCTTACACCCTCCCTGTCCACCATCTTCTAAGATAGAGATCAATTCAGTGAGCCACTAAGCCCCACCCCTCCTTCAGTGTGACACTAAGGACCACCCCTCCAGTGGAGACGTTCATTCGTCTCTCTTCTCCCGGCATGCAAATGTGGCCGACTCTGAGATCCACCCAGGATCTGCCTCTGATGTCACACACATAGACGGTGACATTGGTCTGTCTGTTGTCATGTCAACCGTGGTGATCCATCATTCACGGTCTGGCTTGGAGACTAGACGGGGGGGAGAGAGAGAGAGAGTGGTCGAGGGGTGGGGGGTTACGGGTGTGAGGAAAGAGGCAGAGAGAGAACAGGCCGAGACATCTGGGAGATTTGAGCGGTGTGTGTTTTTTCATCTGTATTTTTTCATTGGTCTCTCTGTCTCTCTCTCTCTCTCTCTCTCAACCAATCTCCCTGTCTGATGACATGAACCAAAGGTCTGCCACATGGGACATGAGTCATAATGCTTCACTTAACATACAGAGAGAGAACGAGGGGGGGGGGTTAGAGGGAGGGTAGAGATGAGGGTGAGGTAGCGAGAAAGACAGAGAGACATAGAGGGAAAGAGAAAGGAAGAGAGAGGGAGGAGATGTTGAGTGAGAGAGAAAGAGCCGCAGGAAGAGAGACAGAGAGATATTGAGGGTGAGATGTTCTTGATGATTCAGCTGACTGGCTGGTCCTTTGTTTCAACCTGCTGTGGCACGACATCAAGTGTGTGTGTCTGTGTCTGTCTTCTGAGAAGCAAAATATGCCTGGTAACCATTTCCGTCCTCTTGCCTAAAGATCACCGTCTCTTGCACCTTGAACCAAGGAATAGAGAAATGTTCTCTTTTGTTCATCCTTTTAATACCCATTTACTGTTCTCTGTCATCTTGTTTCCTCATTCCCCTTCCCTTGTGTGGCTAATAATACTGGTAAAGGCTGCAGGCAATTTTCCTCAATCAATATTAGATGGCAATTACCAGGCTGCTATTATTGATAGTGACACTGAGAAACTTCATCTTACCTCCACACTCACATGCACACACATTAGATTTGTCTGAAGAATGTTCTCACAGTAAGTGTTCATGTGAGCCTGCCTGTGTGTGTGTGTGTTATCTGTACTCTTGAGTGATTGCAGCTTTGACGTCGGTTCCAGGTCTTATTTTGGTGCTACAGGAAAACTTCCTGTTTCTAAATTACCACCAGCTTTCTAAGCCAGCTCACTGTTCCCTATCTGACCAATGAACCCTGGCCCCAGCCTTTACACAAGGTCTGGCCCCAGCCTCTAGCTCGAGCCTCCAGCCCCAACCCTTATCCTTAGCCTCTAGCTTCAGCCTCCAGCCCCAGCTTTTACCCTAGCCTCCAACATGTAGATTCAGTCTCTAGCCCCAACTTATGGCCCACAACGTTAGCTGTAGCCCCAACCTTTAGCTCCAGCCTCTAGACACAGCCTCTACCCAGCCTCTACCTCTACTCCTGGCCAACAGATTGACCTGAATGATATTTGCGTTCCATTGTTGCCCTGAAGTACTTGCTTTATGTGCAGTCTGCACGCACATCTGCTGTTCACTGGCAGGAGTGTGTGTGTGTGTGTGTGTGTGTGTGTGTGTGTGTGTGTGTGTGTGAGGAGCTGTGAGGGTTTAGAGAAGAGGTGAGGCTGTAGGTAGTAGAAGCTGATTTTGGCCAAAGATCCTATCCAATACCATAGCTCAGCTGAGAGGTCGGTACTAAACACACGCACAAGGACACACAAACTCACATTCTTTTTTTGTTGAGAGCCCTGTTTTCTATATCCTAGGCTGCTTTCAGGGCCCTGTACTATGTGTGTGTTTGTGTGTGTGTGTGTGTGTACTGTACCTCAGACAGGCATCTGGTCGTCATCAGTGTTAATCACCCAGGGTTCCACAAACTCCCTGTGACGGAACATGGTGGCACACAAACACACCCGCCCTTGTGTGTGAGTGTGTGTTTTTGTCTGTACTCAAATATGCTCCCCAACATTCAACCTTGAGAGAGAACAAACCACTAGAAGGAAAGTATTAAAAGGAACCCTGGTAAATCAAGTGTGTATGTCCGTGAATGTGCGTGTGTGCGCATGTGTGTTAGCGTGAATGTGCGTGTGTGCGCATGTGTGTTAGCGTGAATGTGTGTGTGCGCGCCTGTGTGTTGTCTGTAAGCATGGAGTGTCTGCAGGGTCAGGAGCACTTCAGGCTGGAGTGGCAGAATCTGCTGATGATATATCCCTGGGAGGAGAGCAAACTGCTGAGAGAGAAGGAGGGAGGAATGAGGGGGGGGGGGGAAATGAGGGAGAGAGAGAGAATCAAAGGGGGAGAGGGGGAGACGGACAAGAACAAGGGGAAAGAGTGAGAGGATAAAAGAGAGAGGGTTACAGAGACAGGGTAAGGAGATAAGGGAAGGAGAGAGGGTTGCGGTGGTGGGGAGGTGCTTTCATATCCTGTACATGTTGCTCATATATAGCGTGTGTGTTTGCATCTGGTGAAAGATGCTGACTGGATTAGAACTGGGCGGGGCAAGGCTGAGCTGTAGGTTGGAACTAAATGGATCAGTACTGAATCAAATCAAAATCAAATCAAATCAAATTTATTTGTATAGCCCTTTTTACACGCAAGCATGTCACAGAGGGCTTCACATGCGCCCATAGAACTGCCCCTCAACCAACCTAAACCCTCAAGGAAGACAAGGAAAAACTCCCAGAAAAACTCCCACCGGGAGAAAAAATGGAAGAAACCTTGGGAGGAGCAATTCAGAGAGGGATCCCCTCCTCCAGAGACGGTTGGTAAGAGAGAGGAGCAGAACACAAGCTAAACATAGTCATACAGTGTCAATGGGTTTTGAAACACCAAAATCCATTGTTCGGCTTTATAGACGTTGGATGGGACCGGGAAACTCGCTGTTGGCCGTCATGGAGACTGGATTCCGGGTGACGACCTGGTTCAGCGTTGGCAGACCGACGACCAAGCAGGTCCTGACAGCTCAAACCCCCCACACCACAGGGAATGTGTGGGGGGGGGACAGAGAGGAGAGCAGGGATTAGAGAATGCCAGGAGCAGCTAACAGTTACAGTCAAAATAGAATGAGATCCCCACCGGTCAAGTGTGGACTAGTGCAGCAATTTAACAGAGCAAAAAGGGTATTTGATGCAGCCCCACACACCAAAACAACGACAGCCCCCCTCAGTTGGAACATGAAATCTGTTCCAGGGGAAAGAACTCTAAAGTAGGTTATACTTATACGAATAAGGATGAAAACAGCCAGTCCCCCGTTGTCTCCAACTAGTAATAAAAACTATAACAGTAACAATATACAGCAACGGAACTATAATAATAATAATACTAACAATATACAGTAACAGGTTTACTTTATTTGTAACATCTAGCTGGGCAATGTGAACATAAGCTATAATTAAAATTTAAAAGTTACTGAATAAAGAAGAGCTCAAAAGACTGGAGCAGGAGAGAGTGAAGAACAATACAGTAGAGCTGAGAAGAAATTAAGAGTAGAGCGAAGTAAGAGTAGGGTCAAATACAGCTGAACAGAACCAGGTTTGGTTTACTCTTCAGTGTCCTGGGCCCAGATGTGTCCTGTCTAAACAGTTTACACAAGCAGACTGCCTCTGATAGCACTCAGAACACCTGGGTCTACACACACATATACACACGTACTGCATACACACACACACGCGTGCGCACACACATACACATACATTCGCGCGGCTACACACCACTATGGGCCTCTTAGAGGTGCTGTTACAGGATGTAGTAGCAACACTCATGCCGTCGCTTGGGTTGTACCACGGAACACAGCCAAGAAACAACCCAGTGATCACTTCACACTCCTGTCCTTACTCATCATCACCTTCAGCATCTACTTTAGCATGATGGCGGAGGAGAAGAGGGGATTTTGATGTGTCTGGTTTACAACACTAGAACTAGCATATGAATAGGACGGGCACAGGAAGGAACAGGAACAGAAATGACCAAGAAACCAAAAGAATAAGAATATGAACGGGAAGTAACAGAACTGGGAAGGGACATCATTAGAAACATGTAGATGAAGAAGCGGGTCCATAAACATGACGTAATAGATCGATAAATGAACATTAACAGATTGTAGGAACTACCAGGAACAGGAAGTACCAGGAACAGGAAGTATCTGTAACTAACTAACTAACTAACTAACTAACTAACTAACTAACTAACTAACTAACTAACTAACTAACTAACTAACTAACTAACTAACAGAAACAGGAAGGCTACCCAAGGTGTCCCCCTCCTTGCCCCTTGCCTTCACCTACTTACCTCCCCACAAGATAAGTCCTCCTCTGCTGGCGTGCATGATGTTGGGCATGTAGGGCTGCCCCTGCTGTCCCATTCCCTCACATTCCTACCTATCTAGCCCCCACCTACCTACCTACCTACCCCAGTTGAGTCGTCATCCTCTGGGCTGTGTGATGTGGGTCGCTGTGGGGCTACCCAGCAAAGGCTCTAATGAGACATGGACAGGCTCCAGTGTAATTACGGCGTGATGAATCGATTAATTCTTAGAAAACTTTGTTCCTTCTTCGCAGAGGCTGAATGCATTATGGGGTGGGGGGTTGGGGGTGGGGGTAGTGTAATTTGTGGCGGAGTATTAGGGACGTAGATGGGCATGGGGAGGAAAGAGGCAGTGGTGGAGGGGATTTGAAACAGGCTTGTTTCATCCAAGGTGCCTTTCTTCCATCTTAACCCGGGTATCGTCCGACCAGGGAAGACAGAGGATAGGTCCAGGGAGATCCCGACAGGATAATACATCATATTTGTGTCTTGGTTGAACCAACGTTGTTATATAGTTGATTAAACTTTGTGGCAACGGTGTTGCCTAACGTTTTAGCCGCCTGGATGTCCTCTAGGTGTGTTGTGGTTGTCCTCGTTCAGGTGACAGATTCATCCTCATTTACAATGCATGGAGCAGGAAATAGAAAGAAAAGGGGTGGTGGGGGGGTGGGGAACTAACAAGCCATTTTGGTAATTAATTCATATTTCTTCATGGCTCTGTGTTTTGTTTGTTTCGTTATCTCTTTTTCTCTCTGTCCCTCTCTTTCTTTCTCCTTTTCTTTCTCACTCTTCTGTCTGTCTGTCTGTCTCTCTGTCTCTGTCTCTGTCTCTGTCTCTGTCTCTGTCTCTGTCTCTGTCTCTGTCTCTCTCTCTCTCTCTCTCTCTCTCTCTCTCTCTCTCTCTCTCTCTCTCTCTCTCTCTCTCTCTCTCTCTCTCTCGGCCCCTCTCCTTCTTCCCTATTTCCCTCACTCTCTCTCCTTTTCAGTCTCTCTCTAGTGACAGAGTATTTTTGGTTTCCCTGTTTAATTTGGTTGTGAGGCGCTGAGGCAGAGAATTGGAGCACATCTAAGTGGATGAGAAGGACGACCAGATGAATGCAGTGCTGCTGAATAGCAACAACCTGCCTGCCTGTCCATACCTGTCTGTCTACCTGTCCGTCTGTCTTTCAGAGTTGTGCTGTCCAGAAAACCGAAGCTAACGTAGTCTTCCGTGTTAGAAGTGGGACTGATTAACATTTAATCTAGGATTGTTTTCACCCAGATATGACTAGTGCTTCAATATGACTAGTGCTTCCTCCTAGTTTGATAGCATAGTTACTATTAGCTAGCCACCTCTACAGTCTGCTAGCTTATTAACATAGCTCACATCAGCAAACCACCACTGCAAGCTGCTAGTTTATTAGCTAGCTGACATTAGCTAGCCACCACGGCTTGCAGCCTCTTCTCAGCAAAGCTGTTACGAACTAGTCACCAACACAGGCTGTTAGTTTGTATCAAGGCTGGAACGGTGTTTCATAGCCTGTGTCCCTAGCTGATAAGACAGATCAATATGAGCTTTTAATAATAACGATAGCCTTTAATTGATAATAGATTTAACTGGAGACTGGGATCAAGCATTAATTACATGGAGGAGTTTAGGTGTATCAGAGACTCAGTTTAAAGCCCCCCAAGCACTGGTGAGGGAGCAAGAGGCTATGTTTCTTTTAATGTCCTGTCATAAAAAGTTGCTGTTTTAATTAGTGAAGGAGAAATGACCCACTTGCTATTTTAAGGGACAGTTCATGTGAGCAGCTGTATCTTTTAGTTTGTGTGTGTGTGTGTGTTCGTGTGTGGGAGTGTGCAAGTGTGTTGATGCCTTTGTCTTCTTACAGAGCGTGAAGAATATGTTTGCTGGCTAACACTCGCAAAACTTAAATTACACTCCTTTTAATATTATTGTACAGTTATGATGGTCAGTTTCAGCTGGTCTCAGTCACTACAATGCTGAGATCTAGAATCTGGAGAAGCCATCCCCTAGATGATCAACACCTAGAGAAGATTGGTGGTTTGAGGTTGTGAGTGAATTATCCAGCTAGACCATAGAGGAATTCATGTACACATGTGTTGCTTTAGCAGACGTGTGTAATCATGTAGCCTTATCATGTATTCCTAAAAGACGCTTTTCTCTAAAGCGACTTAAAGGGAGATTTGAACCTCTTGATCTGCAGTCAAATGCTCTGCCACTGAGCTTATACCCTTGGCTAACTAATTCACAGGCGTCTGAACAAAACAACCACATTTTATTCAATTAACAGACACTTTTATCCAAAGTAACATGCATATATAGTATGTATAGTATATACAGTATACGCATGTGTATATATGCAAGTACAGCAGAAAGTACACACGTCAGAAGTGCTTAGTTCTAACAGTATATCTATTAGCGTTCTGGTCCAGGCACATCAATTTGGCACAAGTAAATCTCACTGCTACCAGACATTCCACTGTCTGTAAGTGGCAACCTGTTACTCTGCTCTCTCTCTGAGTTCTCCAAAGCTTTGTGCTTCAAACTGATGGGTTACGGTGCAGGAGTTTGAAACATTGTGTTCTGATTGGTCACATGCATCTGTACAGACCAAAACGTTGAGCTCTTCCCCACTTTTACGTCTGTATTTTTCCCCCACGGCCATTTTGAAAATATTCGCAAAACGCACTCATGCATAGGGATTGCGTTGAAAAATTACGAACAATTCATAAAATTCTGCCATCGTGTGTGAAGCAGGCATTATGCTGCATTCTCACAACAGAGCATTTTTACCTGTCACAACAGTGGGGCCAAATGTTTGTGCCACATATACTGAGAAGGTGTTTTGGAACGTCTGTGCTCTGATTGGTCGAGTGGATGTTGAGCTTTTTCTCAACTTTTGAGTCGATACTATGGAGAAAAACTTGAAAATATATAGTCAAACACCCTGTTACATTGGAATTGTATTGAAAGAAGTTAAACCGTGGCGTTAGCTTGAAACAGAGAGTTGCCTTGCAGCGCAGCAGAGAGGAAGAGCTGTCCTCAGTTAAAGAGGTGGAAAATTGTTATTAATTTTTCCCGAGGTGAAGAAGGCCCGTGCTCGAGGGCCATGACTCATCGTGTGGAGACGGTGCCTACGTGGAGAGGAGGGATGGAGAGAGAGAGGGACGGAGAGAGAGAGAGGGATGGAGAGAGAGAGAGAGAGGGGGATGGAGAGGGAGAGGGAGAGGGATGGAGAGAGGGAGCGGGATGGAGAAAGGGAGGGATGGAGAGAGACAGAGAGAGAGAGAGAGGGATGGAGAGAGGGAGCGGGATGGAGAGAGGGAGCGGGAGAGAGAGAGAGAGGGATGGAGAGAGAGAGAGAGAGAGAGAGAGAGGGGGATGGAGAGAGAGAGGGACGGAGAAAGAGAGGGATGGAGAGAGAGAGAGAGGGTTGGAGAGAGAGAGGGATGGAGAGAGAGAAAGGGATGGAGAGAGAGAGAGAGAGGGATGGAGTGAGAGAGAGGGATGGAGAGAGAGGGATTGAGGAGGTGAGGGTAGGAGATACTCCTCCTCTCATACTTATCTACTCCAGTCTCATCTCTCCTCAAATCTCCTTTTCACTCTCCTCTACCTCCTCTTCTTCTCACTTTCCTTTCTTACCTCCTCTTCTATTCTCTCCACTCCTCTCCTCTCCTCACCTGCTCTCATTTCCTTGTTTCCCTCCCTCCCTCCCTCCCTCCCTCCCTCCCTCCCTCCCTCCCTCCCTCCCTCCCTCCCTCCCTCCCTCCCTCCCTCCCTCCCTCCCTCCCTCCCTCCCTCCCTCCCTCCCTCCCTGCTGGTTAATACCAGGCCTGGGTACAGCTGGAGCTCAGATTATGTCCATGCTCATTGTACGTGTGCTAGAAAGGCCAGGCTTAGCCCTGGGTGGCTCTTTAAAACGCTTCACGCCGCAGGAGGACTGACTTGCGATATGCTTTTCTCTACACGCATACTGTTGCTGAATGAACGCACACACTGGATGCTTCATATATCTATTTCTCTCCCTCTCTCGCTCCCCCCCCCCCTCTGTTTTTCTCTTCTTGGGTCTATGACCCCTGAGACACAGATGAGCTGGGTGTCATTGCATGTGATTCAATATTTAGTCTGTGAGATCTCTGTCCACCTGCATCTGTAATGACTGTCTGCTGTGCACTGAGCCTAGCGCCTAGCCAACAACATTATCATAGAGCCTAGCTGGCACAAATAGCTTAGCATCTTAGCGTAGCATCTTGGTGTACCTTACATCTTGGCTTGGCGTTGTACCTATAATCACAGTCTAGGCTTTGCTATCTTGTACGGATAGCATGCCTTGCTGTGCCCTGACCATTTTTAGCTTGGCAGAGTTTATTTAATCTTGCCACACAACGTTGTTTAGTTTCATTTTTGCATAAACTATATAGCGTTGCCTACTAGATGGTGGCTAGATAGCGAATAGATAATGGATAGCAACAGTGTTATGGACTATTGCTAGTAGCTACTACTTAAGAGAGAATTAAGAAAGGGATCAGAGTGTGGCCTATATCAATATATTGGCCTTTATCAAACACAGAGATACAGAGACAGATATGAAATGTAAAGTTGAGAAAAGAGAGAGGGAAGAGTGAGAGAGGACCCAGGCTTTTTTAATGTGTAGCATGCTAGTATGCCGACTGGCCTGTCGTTTTAATTTGTTCTGCTGTGCCCTTGAGCAAGGTCTTTTACCTGACGCAGTAGTATAGAGGGGAAAATAGCCACATCAATTTACATTGAAGGCAGCAAGGTTAGGGGCTCAGAGAAATGAGAAGATGAATTATTGGAATGAGTGGATGGAGGGATGGAGGAAGGGTGAGAGGATGTGGAGAGCGGTCAGAGACATAAGGTCTTTGTCAGTGATGTTGCTTATGCTATATGCTATGCTAATATTCAAATTCAATTCACCCTTCGTTTCTCTCTCCATCCATCAGTGAACTAGTTATCTCTCTCTCTCTCTTTCTCTTTCCCCAATGTGCTGATTTGTTTGTTTAACAGCTCACACCTGATGATTCAGATCTATCACCTGCTACATGGCCGGACCATATCAATCGGTCATCCACTATACACTTCTGTTACCTTGTCTGATGTTGTAGATCTGTCATCTGCTACCAGGCCTGACCAAATAGATCTGTCCTCTGCTACCTGGCCTACACAGACCAATTATTCTGGCTGAAAGAGATGTGTTGGAGACAGAAGAAAAAAAAAGAGAGAGAGGATTAGGAAAGACGAGTGCATCCTCTACAGACCCACTCCTGTGTGACCTCTCAGCTGACCTGGCTCCTTGAGGTCACATCCTGCCTAGCAGGGTCACATCCTGTCCAGTGAGGTCACTTCCTGTCCAGTGAGGTCACATCCTGGTCTTGGTGGGGTGCTGAGCAGTGAAGAAGTCGTGTCTTCTGCACACCCTGGACCCCAGGTACCCAGAATAACTCCCCCTGGACTAATTAGCCTAATGAATTTCACTTATAGCAGTTAATTATTTCATGATGGGTTAGAAAAAGATGTAGAGGAACCTGGAAGCAGAGTTGTGTCCCGAGGGCCCACCTAATCTTGGCTGAGGATGGGAAGATGACGAGGAAGAGGAGAAGGAGGATGCTATCCCTCTCTCCCTCTTTGTCTCGGTCTTTGTCTCTCTTTCACTCTCTCCCTCTTTATCGCTATATTTTTCCCTCTCTCTTTCACCTTTTTCTGTTATTCTCTCTCTCTCTCTCTCTCTCTCTCTCTCTCTCTCTCTCTCTCTCTCTCTCTCTCTCTCTCTCTCTCTCCGTTCTTTTTTCCCTCTTCCTCCATTATCTTGAGTAGCTGATATGAACCCAATTAAACTGCTGCCTAGCTTGGCTCACATTTAGCAGCCTTTCAGACGTGTCAGATAACAACACCTGTCAATCTACTTACAGGGCAGTCCTAACCATAGCACAGTCCTACTTATAGTACAGTCCTACCTATAATACTGCCCAACTATAGTTCCATCCTAACTATAGCCCAGTTCTACTTATAGTATAGTCCTACTATGACCAGGTTTTAATTGTAGGACAGTGCTATAGCATATAGTCTGTCCTAACCAGGTCTAAACTATGGTACAGGTCTAACTATAGGCCAGTGCTAATTGTAGCATGGGCCTATCATGTGTAGGATTCATCATGGCTACCAGTGAGCATCATGGCTGCCAGTGAGCATTGCATTCTGGGCCAGCATGTGTGTGTATGTCTGAAGAGCTGGCTCCTCCTGACACTCCCACTAAAAACAAATGCCGTTGTTCCCATGGTCATTTAGAAATCTCACAGTTTACGTAGAGACACGTACACGCACACACACGCACTGCTCTCCGGAGACTTCCAACTCCACACTCTTCATAAGGTCAGGAGTGGGACTGTGCGTGTGATGTGTATGTGTTTGTGTGTGTGGGTGTGTGACAAGACCCCTTGCCTTCACCTCCATCCCCACCCCAGCAGGGTTCTTCAGAGGGAGGGAAGAGATGGGAGGACAGCTTCCATATTTTATTCACCACTCTGTTAATTATTCAATACTGTTCATATTTAGCTGTTACAAACTGGCATAAATTAAGTAAGAGGGAGATTGAAATGAAGAGGGGTGGAGGAGGAGTGAGTGAGTGAGACCGAGCAGCAAAAAAAAAGTGACTGGTTGGTACGGAAGTGTAAAGATGTGTTCTGCCTAGCTGGGGGAAAGAGATAGAGGGATGAGATGTGAGAGATGGAGTGAGAGATGGACAGATGTCGAGAAAGCAGGGATGGAGTGATGGAAGGAGGGGAGAGGGTGTAGCAGGGATAGTGTTAAAGTCAGTGAGACTGACAGTGAGAGAAGCTGGTTGATGGTGATGGAGTGAGAGAGACTGGTTGAAGGTGACAGAGTGAGAGAGACTGGTTGAAGGTGACAGAGTGAGAGAGGCTGGTTGACGGTGACAGAGTGAGAGAAGCTGGTTGATGGTGACAGAGTGAGAGAGACTGGTTGACGGTGACAGAGTGAGAGAGGCTGGGTGAAGGTGACAGAGTGAGAGAGGCTGGTTGACGGTGACAGAGTGAGAGAGGCTGGTTGACGGTGACAGATTGAGAGAGGCTGGTTGACGGTGACAGAGTGAGAGAGGCTGGTTGATGGTGAAAGAGTGAGAGAGGCTGGGTGAAGGCGAGTGGCTGGAATGGCAGGAAGTGAGTTGTAGAGAGACAGTGAACATGAGGTTAAAGTGGGTTTGCCGAGCATTTCTCTCTTAATAATGAGCCACTTGGCCAGGAAAGCAGTTTTTCTGTGAGTGAGTGTTTGCGTGTGAGTGTCACTCTGTGATGTTGCCCAATCATCACAAAGAACAAATAAAAATAAGGAGGTGACAGATATGTCACCGCAGCTTGCCCATCTTGAATGTTCCCCTCTCTGGGTCTCCAGTTGAGAGATGAATGTGTCCTTATGGCATCTCCCATGTTATTATAAGCATCCCTGTGTTTATAGCTTTCCTCAGTCCTTATGGCATCTACAAATGTAAGCTTGTTTACGTTACATTTGATTCATTTAGCAGGCTCTGATCGAAAGTGATGTACAAATGGAGGGAATAGACAGTACTGAAGATCAAGCATCAGGAGTGCATAGTTCCGTCAGAATTGTGTCCGTCGAGGAATAATGTGTATTTACTAGTCACATTGCAAAGGAACATCTCAGCAATCAGGCATGATGAACAAAAACACATCTTAACCACCGTGCAACAATGACATCTCAATGACACTGGCCACGCTTCCTCCATCTCTTTATTTAGGCCTACCTTCATGTTAGCTTCCTTGAGCCATCATGGCTGATTTAAGGCCAAAATATTATAACTTCACGCTAACTACATGTACACATATGCATAATGTCTGCTCCCTCCTCCAGGAAACCCCTGTCTTGGAAGACCTCCAGGTGGGAATACTACACTCCTGGCTCTGCATTCATGTTCTTAGCTTTTACCATGGACTTTCATATGGAATATTTTCTATTGGAGGTATCAGCATGTCCTGGGAATAGTATGGGGGTAAAATGGGACGTTTTGGGAATGATCCTGTTTGAAGAAGCCTGGTGTGGAAGAGATGAGTCACTGGTGAGAGAGAGAGAGAGAGAGAGAGAGAGAGAGAGAGAGAGAGAGAGAGAGAGAGAGAGAGAGAAAGACAGGGAGAGAGATAATAACTTCCATACATGCCAGTAATTGGCTGTCCAAAACCAGTTAGTCGTATTCAAAGTTTTGATTGGCTGATGTTTGTGACCCCCTCTGTGACCTCACTGTAATCATCCACAAAGTGACATTCCTCCTGACTGAGAGATATCACTTTACAGGCTCAGTAGAGACCACAGCAGAGCGTGTCTATCGCTCTCTGTAATCTCTCTCTCTCTCTCTCTCCTCTCTCTCTCTCTCTCTCTCTCTCCTCTCTCTCTCTCTCATCTCTCTCTCTCTCTCTCTCTCTCTCTCTCTCTCTCCTCTCTCTCTCTCTCTCTCTCTCTCTCTCTCTCTCTCTCTCTCAGGATAGACCACCGCAGACTCATAAACCCACAGGACAGATGCTTTCCAGAAACTCCAGGAAAATGTTCCAGGAAAATGTTGCATAAATGTGAGCAACCTCTCAATCCCAGGTCCGGTCTGAATGACTACAAATCCCAGGTTTTAGGGACTACAACAAGTATGTCCCATGGCTTTGGCAGATAGAACGATACACACACACACACACACCGCACACACACATGTACTCAGAATATTAGATTTAGCTTCTCAGTGCAGGCTGTATAGCAGGCTGGATGGCAGGCTGGATGGCAGGCTGGATGGCATGGTCGTCAATGTTTGGGTTTGGGGACACAGTAATGGATGAGGGTATGCTAAGGTGCTGAGGGAGGGAGGGAGGGTCTTAGAGATTGATTAGGGAGACATAGAGAGGGAGAGGTGTGATAGACACCTGGTGAAACAGTCCAGAGTTTGTCATTGTTAGTGAGGCTGAAGTGTATACAGGATAGATGGCAAAGGTCTGTCGGAGTGACACACATACTTAGACTTGCACATGCACACACACACACACACACAAACACCTAAACTTACACATGCTCACACTGCGAGTGGTTACTGGCCTGCTAGCTAATGGCTCTCTGACTCACAGGACACGGTAGTACGGAAGGTTTGTTTAAATTAGTCAAGACCATGTTTAATATCTGGGGGGAGGTGCATTAGGTGCATTGTCACCCCCCCCCTCCCCCCAAACACACACACCTTCCTACATACTCAACAACACACACACACACACAGGGGTGTGATGTTTTTAAGAGCAGATTTGTCTGTTAGCCAAGTTAATCAGCTCACCTGCAAATTCTACTCTCACTGGCCAGACTCGGGGAGAGAGAGAGAGACAGGGGGATGAGGGAGAGGGAGAAAGAGAGACAGGGGGGGAGGTCGAGGGAGAGAGAGGGGATAGATAGAGGGGCGGCCACTGACAGGTCATCAACACACACACACTGAGTACTGACCCTAAGGTCCTACTGCCCTGCTGAGACAACACACACCCGTGCACACTCACACACACACTGAGTACTGACCCTAAGGTCCTACTGCCCTGCTGAGACAACACACACCCGTGCACACTCACACACACACTGAGTACTGACCCTAAGGTCCTACTGCCCTGCTGAGACAACACACACCCGTGCACACTCACACACACACTGAGTACTGACCCTAAGGTCCTACTGCCCTGCTGAGACAACACACACTTAGTACTGACCCTAAGGTCCTACTGCCCTGCTGAGACAACACACACACACTGAGTACTGACCCTAAGGTCCTACTGCCCTGCTGAGACAACACACACCCGTGCACTCTCACACACACACAAACACACACACACATATACACACACACATGTACTTGCATGCAGTTACAAAACACAATCACTCACAAGCACACAGTAATCAGCCATATTCAATTGGAGAGAAGACCATAATCGGCAAAAGGCCCATACTACAACTGATTTCCCTGGGGAAATACCCTACAGTGTTCACCATGCAGAACATTGCCACACATGCGCATGCACACACAAACACAGGCTGTATGCATATCTCGCTCTGTGTAAATGTTTCTTATACTGCAGTAGTTTGTAAATCCATGATGTTTAAGGAACCAGAATAATCGTTTTTTGTTTTTTATTTGATACATTAATAGATTTACTATTCCCCATCAATACTGACAACTTTACAGGTTTTCACATCAGTAGTGTTTGCCATCAACTGGGGTGTGTATATGCAAGCATGTCTTTGTGTGTGTGTGTCTCTTTGCTCGGGAGTGAGTGACCGCTGCTGATCTTTTTTTTTTGGTCAGGGAGGAGCTGAGTGTGCCCAGACGGGCCTCTGCGATTGGTTGGGAGGGCCGGGGCGAAGTGGCCAGGCAGATGGAGTAGTTCTTCTCTGAGCCAGTGGGTGCCACCTTTCATGGCCCTCCGCCCACTCAACATATGCCCCCTCTCAGCCTAGTCCTCTGAGTGAGTGTGTTCGTGTGAGAGAGTGTGTGTCAGTGTTGTGCATGCAAGTGTGTGTGTGTGTGTGTGTGTGTAAATGGGCATGTATGCATGTGTGTCAGGAGGAGCTTGTGTGTGGCTCTCCCCTCATGCCCTCTCTGCTCTCTCTCTTACCTCCTGGCCCCTGTGTTGTTGTGCATGTCAGCTCATGGTCTTGTGTGTGTTTGTCCACTGCAGGAGTGTGTCCTGAAAAGTGCATTTGTGTGCTGTAGCTTAAGTCTGTGTGTGTGTGTATGTGCTCCTTTATTCAAAGCTGTACTGCCAGTTCTGTTAGATGTATTTATAAAGCCGTCAGAGTGAGTTTCACACAGACAAACATTGATCAAAAGTGCGTTTGATTTCTCTCTGCCAGTTTCTCCTGATGGGCGCTTTGGAGGGATGGGGATTGTGACGCGTTTTAAGCTTGACGTAGCCAGAGTGTCGTCTGGAGAAGCCAGGTTGAGCTTATTATCATTTTATGGTCCTGTGGAACAAGAGCACAACTCTACCAAAACTCTCGGCCGGTCTCATTCTCTCTCCTCTTTCTGTCTTTTTGTCTCACTCTCTTGGTGTCCCTCCTCCTTTTCTCTCTGTCTCTCCCCCACTCTCTCTCCTTCCCTCTCCTTTCTCCTCTCCTCTCTCCCTCTCTTTATATTAATAGGTGCTGATGTCAGATCACTTATTGATGAGACATAAAATGGCGTCCCGCAGTCTGCTCAGATGAAACCGGCAATAAAGTTTTATTGAAGGGAATTAAATGTGTGTTAAGGTGTTGTTTTGTTTCAGGAGCAATGCTGATGTCATTTCCTACAGAAACACACTCAAACCTCCAGACTTCTGGTGCACTTAGTCTGTGAGATGAAGAGGCTGTCTAAGCAGAAATGTAAACACAGAGCGTGTACGAGACAGTGTGCCTGTGTGTGTGCGTGTGTGTGTGTGTATCAGACAAGGATAGGGTGTGTGTGTGAGCCCATGACAAGCATTTGTGTTGCTCTATGGCCACGTGCATTCATGGCTCATGTCAGTTTAGTTTGCTGATGGGCTGGAGGTCAGGGGGGTCAGGTTAGTTGTGCTGTGGTTGCGTTCGATTTATGTGGTGGTTGCGTTGTGGATCTGTTGTGTCGTGGTTGTGGTTATGAGAGCGAGGTAAAGAGGGATTTCTTCTCCAGGATATCTGGGTTAGTCCGGCCCTACATTGCTCTGCAGATTAATATTAATGAGAGGTTATTAATATCTACTTGCAGTGTGTGTGTGTGCGTGTGCATGTGCGTGAATGTGTGTGTGTGAGAAAGAAGCTGGGTGTGAGGCCTGCACAGGCATACTGTGTTTGAACCTCCAATCGTCACTTCATCTCTCCCTCTCTCACGACTCCTCCCTCCAGGTATCCCCTGTCCTTCTCTCCAATGTGTTGTTGACCACAGCTGTTTCCACGCAGTGCTGTGTGGAGGGGAGCAGTACAGTATCATAATAAACAGACATACAGTAGACGTGTAAGATATCTCTCATTCCCTCATGTAGGAGTGTGTGTGTGGGGAGGGTGGGGGTGGGGGGGTGAGGAACCTGCATTCCTAACTTGCTGATTATAGTCCTTAATATATTAGCTTCACATATGTGACTTGCATGTGTCACACATACAGATTTCACCCTCTTTCAATCTTTCTCTCCTCTCTCTGTTTCTCCTTCCTTCCCACTTCCCCCCCCCCCCCCCTCACACACTGCTGTTTTACTGTCAAGTAGTGTTGACAAAACATGGGTATGTGAGTGTGTGTGTGTGGGACGGTGTGTGTTACCTAGGAAACAGGTGTGGGGGGTCGGCTCTGTCAACTGACTAATGAATACACACGGAGAGGAGGAGTGAGGGTGTGGGACGGAGGTCAGCACACACACACGTCCTCCTCTCACATTAGTCCCCTGTGGAGCCAGCCCTGGGCAGTTTCACACCATCACATCCTTCTGTGACACTGGGCGGCCATCTTGGCTCAGGTCAAAGGAAGGGGCAACCAAGATGGGACAGGACTGAGGGAAGGGGGGGGGGGTCATAAGTCAACCTCAGTAAAATATCATTGGCTGACCACGAATGACGCTTATTATGAATTTTAATTGGCTGGAGTGCGCTTTAACTTTTGTCGCCGAGGATACAACAGGTTTGGGCTGATCTGTTATCTGTAAGATTGCATTTTATCACTGTGTATTGTCATACAAGTACAACAGGGCTATTCAATGTGTTCATGGAAATGTTTGTTTGAAAACATCAACTCTGTGCAAGGTATTGATTGTGTGATGCCAGCATGAGTCTGAATTGACTTGCAGAAGAGGGTGAGATATCGTGCGGGGAGAGAGGGAGGTGGACAGAACGAGAGATGGAGAGACAGGGACACTGGTCGAGCGAGAGAAAGAGGGAGCGAGAAACAGTTTGATGAAGCAGGAAAGATAGAGAAGAGAGGGGCGGGAGAGGGATGGAGAGCACAACAGAGAAGGCAAGATAGAGCGATGGAGGGAGAGCCCGATGAAGCGATACAAACTACAGGAGAGAGATGAGGGGTAGAGCAACGGAGAGAGACCACAGAGAGGAAGAGAAAGCGCGTGAGAGAGAGAGTTGGTAAAGGAGGACGGATAGAGTGAGGACATCTCAGCTGGGATTGGCCACTGTCAGCCTGAGAAGTGAGTTACTGCCCTGCTATATAGGTCTGTGTGTGTGTGTGCGCACACATGTCTGACTGTGTGTGCTCATGCCTGTGTCTCTGAGCTTTGTGTGTGTGTGCGCATACTGCATATACGTGCCTACGTGTTCGTGGAACTGTGTATTTGGGTTCGTGTGTGTGTGTGTGTGTGTGTGTGTGTGTGTCCAGGCGTAGGACAGTGCTCTGTCCTTGGTCCTGTAACAATGTGAGGAGATCATCATCGCCACTCTGGCTCCGTCTGACTCCACATCAATCAACCTGGGGAGTGATTCCTCCCCTGTTTCCGACTGACTCTGACTGTCGGGGTGTGTGCGTGCGTGTGTCTGTGACTGTGTGTGGGTATGACTGTGTGTGGGTATGACTGTGTGTGGGTATGACTGTGTGTGGGTATGACTGACAGTGTGCGTGGTTGGGGTTGATATGTGTCTTAATGTGTGTGTGCGAGAGAAATTGCGTGCGTGTTTTGGATTGATGTGCGTGCATGCATGCGTGCGCCTGTGGATGTGCGTTTGTGGGAGAGAGAGCAACTGTGTGTGTGTGTGTGAGAGAGCATGCATGTGTGTGTCTGTCTATGCTTGAGTGTGTTTATGCAGATCGGGTCCATTCTCCTTATCAGAGTGAGTGATCATGTTTATTGATCTGCTAACAGCTTTATGAGCTCATCATCCCTCCACTGTGAACCACATTACTGAACTAACAGGAGACTATTGATTTGTGTGTGTGTGTGTGTGTGTGCACGCGCATCTGCTTGTGTGTACCTATGTGTGTGTGCATATGCAAACGTGTGTGTGTGTGTGTGTC
>NW_025813954.1:0-2500 GCF_021917145.1 Hypomesus transpacificus
TAATTCACTCAGCGCTGCTGCAGCTGTGTCAGCCTGCACTGCTCCATCAGACAGACAGCTCTGGGGGGGGGGGGGGGGGGGAGGGAGGGGTGAGGGGGGAAAGGGAGGGAGGGAGGACAGTTTTTAGGATAAAGGCAAAGGGGAGATGAAATAGTAGAGGGAGGAGAAATGAGGGGGAGAGAGAGGACAAGGGAGGGGGAGAGAGAACAGGGTTATGAATCCACTCCTGTCTGTACTCATGTAATTTATCAATGCAACAATGTTATTTATAACTACGGCAAAGCCAGTGAGTGTTTGTATGTGAGTGTGTGTGTGTGTGTGTGTGTGTAACTCACCAATATATACCTGTCCTTGTGGTCACCATTTGTTAATCTATGTGCCTACTGTTTTTGTCTGTTTATGTTTGTGATGACGTCATATTTATTTGAACTTGCGTTGACACTGTGGAAGTGATCTGGATCAGCAATGTGATTGGTCAGTGGGGTCTTCCAGCAAGTATAATAATTGGTTTATCCACCAGGCATGTAAACTCCTATTTAAGACTGGAGTAGAGTAGTCTAGCTTTAAAGAGAAAAAAACTTTACTAATATTAATGAAAATTATTTAGAAAAGTTAAAGACTAACTGTAAGTATTTAGATACTATTGTTTGACTGAATAAGAACGCACGAGAGAGCGACTGTGTGAGTGTTCCGATGGATGAATGACAGCTGCTCATGAACCTCTTGTCCAATAAGAGGGCCTGCGTACCCCCTTTTCCTCCAATGAAATCCCTTTGTGCATGTCCCGAGCACCCGCCCCTTTCTCTGTATTCTACTCAAAGATTCTGACTGTTATTTCCCTGTACCAGTATACCTTGAACTGGCGTGTATTTTGACTACTATGATTATTATTACACTTATCATAAAGAGTATCATAGCTTTGAGGTTACATTTGATGTTAGCAATAATATAAAACATTAAATATATTTGATATTTAAATGAAATTAAATTTATTGTATAATGACGATGATGAAAATGAGGATGTTATCTTTGAGCGTTAGTTGCGTGAAAGGAGCGGCTAGGTGTGGAAAAAGCAATATTATACAGAAAATATTAATTTTCTTGTTCTTTCTTTTCATAATAGTTTTTCATCCCGGAAGTAATCTTCATCATCATGTTACAGTCACTGTTTATTGGGCTTGAAAAGCTTCTGTAGCGCGTGTATATCCATGAATGCCAGCTTTTAATTCTTGCAACAAAATAAAGACACTTCGCTGCTTTCCTGTCAGTACGACCTCTGGCCTGTTCACTTTTGTTCCCGCGCACTAGATGTTGGTTTCTTTCTCACTCTGTCGCGTGGGTGTGAAAGAAAGAGAGACATGCAAAGAGAAAAAGAAAAGAAGAGAGAGAGCATGCATATGTGTTTTACTTGTAATGTTTGTGTAAGTGTCATTATTTAATTTTAAAACATATTTTTTAGGCCACTCAAATTGCAGTTCCACATTTATCCAAAGGAGGGCAGTATACGCTAAAGATAGAGAGAGGTCAAATTCCGCAGAACATCATATAAATCATAGCGACCACGTCAACTTTTCTGTTGACGTCTTTCATGTTTTAAATGTGCTAAATAACACAGTTTGTGACGTTTTGCCAAATGACAAGACCTTGGCTAATATTAAACCGAAAGAAGAACGTGCGGGAACCATCGGCCTTTAAATACTTTACATTTAAATTAATCAATAATAAATCTTTGCTAGTGTCTCTTTCATAAAGTATCTACAACTAAAATTCGTCCCCCCGGAACGGCAAGTCAGTCGTTTCCGCTGTGTGCCACGGTGTGTCATCTGCCCTGTGGCATAAACTTGTGACAAATTCCTGACTGCATCATAAATCACACACAAATACAATGACGTCATGTCTCGCTCCGGGATTAGAGGGGTTTGCTAACGTTTGCTAACGTTAAAAAAAAAATGCTAGGAACGTAACAACAGTTGCCTTGTAGCATGTCCCGGCTCTGAGTATAGTTCCAGAAATCTGTTTTATGTCACTATTATTATTATTATTATTATAGCTTATCTCGGGGGACAAGAGGATTATTTGTTTTCCTCCAAAAGTTCACACACACAGAACTTCTGAAACATGCCTACTCCGTCATCTATGTTTAAGCCTTTGACAGAGGCCTGGAAGGCTCGCGTGACCTGTAAGAGTATTTTTGAGTTGTTAAAACTACTGTGTATTCAGACAGCACTCGGTGGCCCTAGCTTGCAGCCTATTTGCGGTGACTGTTTTTGAATATGTCTTGGAGGAATGACCCCATCTATCACACGCCTGTAAAGACTTGTTGGCATGTGACTTCTTGCCTATATACACTGGAGGCAGTTTGTCACTTCCTCCTAAACGTGTTTAATTATTAATGAAATGTAGATCCTCTGTTCTTTGCTGCCTGGTTTGTATTATTCTTAACTTTTTTTTCTTTCTAATAATTTGACAATCAGAAACTACTCGTCCAATGACGTTGTTT
>NW_025813954.1:5000-56986 GCF_021917145.1 Hypomesus transpacificus
CTGACCCGTTCTCAGTATTCACCTTGTCACCGTCTTTTGCTCAGGTGACTGGGAAGAAGGGGGCGGGGCCAGTGCCACAGGCTCCTCCCACTGGCAACAACAGCAAATCATCTGGCTTCAAGTTCGAGGTCAGGGCTGCACTGGGCGCGCTCAGAGACAAGCTGAGGACCGAGCAGAAAAAGGAGGTGAGGGAGGGAGGGGGGGAGGGATGGAGGGAGGAATGGAAGGGGGGGGGGGGGGGGGGGGGGAGGGGGGGAGGGGTGAGCTGTAGGAGCTGGACAGGAAGGAGAGAAGGCGATTAGTAGGATAGGAAAAAGGGAGGGAGGGAATAGGCTTTGATGTCTAGACATGACCCTTCCTCACCCCCCCTCCAGAGGCCGGTGAGCAGCGAGTCCCTGCTGGGGAAGAGGAGGAGGCTGGACAGGAGTGACCTGGTGACCTTCAGCTCCCAGGAGCTCCAAGCCTTGCACAGCTCTCTTGGCCAGGCCATCCAAGGTCAGAGGTCACACACTTACACACACACACACACACACACACAGACTGCAGTGGCGTGACTGTTGTGTCTCCTCAGACCTGAGTGAAGAACTGGTGGGCCGCCTGCAGACCAGAGACCAGCTGAGGACGGAGCAGGACGCCATGCTGCTGGAGGTACAGGATATGACCTCACTCTGACCCCGCCACCTCACTTCCTGTGTCCGGCCGCTTCACCGAACAATCACTGTGAAGAAGAGACTGCATCCCTCCGAGAAGGAAGAAGAAAGATGAAAGACTTTTACATGATTTGATTGCACAACGCTTTGGTTTATTTTATTGTTTTTGTGTGTTTTGTGTTTTGTTTTTTTATTGAGGAAAATTGTGTATCCAGTCTATTTTTATTGTTTTAAAGGGTTTGAATTAACCCTGAAAGGGAACAAAACTGGCAGGTTAAGGAATAATCACCATGCTGCTACTGCTTCCTGTGGAGCACCAGTCCTCTGTTAGATTTCAACGTTTAGAAGCGATTTTAAATCTTTCAATTCCGTTTGTTGGGAAAACCATTTCATAGTCTTTGTCCTGATACATGATTGGTGTGTAGTTAATCCTAGTAATTAACTGAACGTGGTTCTGTCTTAAAACAAAGCTCTAACTGTCTAACATCCTGGGGAACGCCAGGAAAAGACTTCCTCTCTGACAGTGATTCCCCGCCTGTCTCACCCTCGCTCGTCGACTCAGGTCTGCCTGGAATGACCAGCTTCCTGTCTGTCTGCATTACTCCTCCAGGCAAGATCAATCGAGCCCAGATGAGGGTTGAGAAGATGTTTTTAGTTGTTTTTTTATTTAATTTTTTTAATGAGTAATGTTTGGTGCAGCGGGCTCTAAGGAGAATGGGCATACGTGGAATCTGGCTGTTTGTTGTGATGAAAACAGAACGAGCTCTCTGGCTTGCCTGGAACACGCACACCTCGTGTTGTGTGATTAAACACTTCTTTTCGAGGGAGCAAATGTCACAGTGTGGGTTCACATGCAGTAGACACAAGTGTACACACACACACACACAGGGGAGCTGGGCACCGCATACACACAACGCCCTCTGCACACGTTTTTAACACAAACCGTGTTTTCTAACAGTTTGGCCTCTCTGTTTGGGTTTCAATAAACCATCGAGCCAACTGCGTGTCGGCAATGATTGTGTTTCTTTGTAGTGACGATACATTTCTGTAGTTTTTAATGCTTTTGGGGAAGTTTGACTTTGTCTGGTATGGAAACGGTTTATATGTACATGCTCGTGTGTGTGTCTGTCTGTGTATGAGTGTGTTTATTAGTCAGTTTGTGCGATAGTACATACATGCTAGACCGTGTGTGGTGTTTAATCGTCTAACAGTAATATTGTGTGCATGTGTGAGCGTGTGTGTGTGTGAGGGGTTGTGTGTGAGAGGGAGTGTGTGTGTGTCCAGGCAGGTCAGAGTTTGCATTGCCAAACGTCTATCTCAGCATAAAAGGAGGAGTGAGAGAGGGAGAGGAGGGAGGGAGGCAAAGGAACGAGGGTGGGGAGGGGAGGGAGGAAAGGAACGAGGGTGGGAGGGGAGGTGGGGAGGGGAGGGAGGGAAGGAGGGACGACAGCTGGACAACAGACACGGTCTTGGAGGTGTGATCCATCTGAGCCTTCAGCAGGAGCGAGACGCAGGTGGAGACCAGACAACCCAAGGTGACTCCTCTTTCCAAGAGAAGATTTCCAGGGAACGAAGCGATGACTTGGATTTAGTTTTTCAACGTATTGTTTTTTCTGGGGTTGAAATCTTGACGGTTCATTTTTCTTCTTCTTTTGTCCTTTTCTGCTTTCCCTCACCCTCGTTAGAAACACTTGTTGAATCGACCCGAGGTTTCTTTTTTAGGCTTTTTTTTTCTTCTTCTTCCAACTGTTTGTCTTCCGACCATGGGAGCCAGACAAGACAACTAGAACATCTTGTTTCAGCAGGTCAGTCCCTTCTCAGCGTGCCCTCTCTCCTGCTGTGACAGTGATGCAGGCATTTATATGCCACGTTCCTAAGTACACTTGCATTTATTGCCGTCATTAGTCAACTCTTCTGTTTGTTGTGACGAAACCAGTTGTGTGTGGGGGGGGGGGGAGAGGGGGGTTTGTTTAAACTCCGGATTCACCAAAAATGTTATACTAGAATATTCATTAAAAAAGGACATTAATTGTGCTGCCTTTGGGTCATTGTGACCCACAATCGGGGTGTAAAAGGAGGGTCACGATGATCCGAAGGCAACACAAGGGTTGAGAGACTGTTTCCAAAAAATATGCTTTGACACTTGCGACAGTGCTTTCAGTGTGTGATGGGTTCACCCAGTTCTACCCTCAGCGATGATCCTTCGGTGGGCTGGATGGGTGTTTCCAGGAGTGTGTCCGTGTTGATTTTTTAAAGTGCCAGAACCCTCTGGACACGGCACCCCTATTTACCTGTAAACCCTTCATACGTGTGAAGTATACACAAACTCACACACAAACTACAAACGCACATTCACACACGCACATACTATACACAAACTCACACACAAACTACAAACGCACATACACACGCACATAGTATACACAAACTCACACACACACATCCTGCTTATCGTGCTTGTGTGTTACACGGTGGGGGGGTGGTGAGGGGGCGGGGGTGGTGAGGGGAGGGGGTGAGGGGGGGTGGTGAGGGGATAAGGTTTATAGACTGAGGGGTGACAATGGAAAAGATGAAAGGATGTATGGACACAGGTGGATGGATGGAAGGACAGATGGATGTATGGACGGATGAATGAATGGCTGGATGGAAGGACAGATGGATGTATGGACAGATGAATGAATGGCTGGATGGAAGGACAGATGGATGTATGGACGGATGAATGAATGAATGGATGGATGGACAGATTGAAGGGAAGTGAGTAGTTACTGATTGCAGAGTTAATGGAGTGAGAACATACTGAATCAGCAGTGTCCAGATATCCTGGTACACAGCAGGAAAAATAGCATGGGGGGGGGGGTGGGGGGTGGGGGTGGAGAAACAGTCGTCATAAGGGAACAGGGTAAGAGTCTGGCTGTACATGAGTTACAGACTCGTGGTTTTGATTGATACAAGCCTTACTTACTGAATGAGGGATCAGGTATGTGAGACAAGCCGATTGAGACCCTATGAACTAAATGCTCTCTCTCTCTCTCTCTCTCTCCCTCTCTCTCTCTCTCTCTCTCTCTCTCTCTCTCGCTCAGTAGACAGAATCAACTCGGAGCGTGAGAGTGGATTTACACGTTCCGAGAGTCGCCGGACAGATCTAGAAGGTTCTAGAAGGACGAGAGGGGAATGGGAAAATGAGACAGGCGCACCTCCACAGCAGCTGCCACCGCCGTCACCACCGCGGCAACGCCAGCGCGCAACCATGACGACCACGGAAACGAGCGTCCCGGCGACGGGTCTCGCCGTCCTCAACTCCTCCTCTTCCTCCGCCCACGTCGCCTCCTCCTGCAGCATCGACGAGTCCTACAAGTACATCTTCCTGCCCATCTGCTACTCCTTCACTTTCCTCTTCAGCATCTCCCTCAACTCCATCGTCCTGTTCCGTTCCTTCCGACGCACCAAGCCCTGGAACGCCTCGCTCATCTACATGGTGAACCTGGCCTCCACAGACTTCATGTACGGCCTCTCCCTGCCCTTCCTCATCGCCAGCTACATGATGAGGGACAACTGGGTGTTTGGGGACTTCATGTGCCGCCTGGTCCGCTTCCTGTTCTACTTCAACCTGTACTGCTCCATCTTCTTCCTCACCTGCATCTCTGTGCACCGCTACCTGGGCATCTGCCACCCCATGAGGACCATCACCATGGAGACCAAGAGGGCCGTGAAGGCCACCTGCGTCCTGGTCTGGGTAGTGGTGTTCGCCCTCACCTGCCCCATCTTCCGATTCGCCAAGACGGGTCACATGACCAGGGAGATGGGCTCGGCGGTGACGGTGAACGGCGACCCGCACGCGGGCAACCACGGCAACGGGGTGGAGGCGTTCCAGAACTGCTGGGACGACGCCATCGACAGGGAGTTCTCGGAGTACGTTCCGTACGGCATCATCCTCCACCTGCTGGGGTTCTTCCTGCCGTTCTCCATCATCGCCTGGTGCTACTCCCACGTGGTCCTCACCATCTTCAGGACCCTGCGGTCTCAGGGCCCCGCCGCCACGCCCGGGGGAGGGAGAGCGGGGGCAGGGGGAAGGCAAGACAACGTGATCGGGGGAGGAGGAGGAAGGGAAGGGATGTCGATCATCCTGGGCGCGCACTCCCCTTACGCCCACAGGCGTCGCAAATCCATCAGGACCATCATCACCATCACCCTCCTCTTCGCCCTGTGCTTCTTCCCGTTTCACGTGACGCGCACCATCTTTCTCATCCTCAAGGTGACGAAGAGAGTGCCCTGCCACACCATGACCATGGTCTCCATGTGCTACAAGATCACCCGGCCCCTGGCTTCCTTCAACGCATGGCTCAACGCCCTCCTCTACTTCCTCACCAAGGAGAAGAGCGCCCCCTGCTGTCACCCGCCTGACACCACCACCACCCCCCACGCCGCCAGGGGCAACGCCCACGGCAACCACAACAACCATCCTCACGACAACTACCACAAGCACAGCCTGCTGTGGTCTCTAAGGATGATGGCTGGGCTGGGCAACGAGGAAGGGGGAGAGGGGGGCGGAGGAGAGGTGGAGGTGGAGGAGGGGGTGAACGGAAAGAAGAAGGAGAAAAAGAAGTCAAGGACTCCGGTATACCTACACAAAGCCTTACCTAAAGTCAAGTTCACGGTAGAATGAACTGGAATGTCGTGTCGACTTCCGAATGAAGGGATTCCGGCATTCTAAGGCTCGGAACATCTTCATCGGCTGAAAAGGGTCTGCATCCTGGTTCATGTTGTTGTCTGTAAAACATTGACGGGTAGAACAACTTGAATCCTAAATGTGAGGAGAAGGAGAGAGGGGTGTGGCTAGTGATAATCTGTAGGCGTGTACTGTATCTTTAAGAAGATGAATCAATGGCAACGGAAGAGATTTTAAAACAATCTCATTGAACGTTTTACCTCAGGTTAATAATGACACTAGGTGATGGTCACGAACATGTTTGATGTTTCAATGACATGTGTGCAACTTTGTTTTTCTGTTTGACTGCTCTTGATGTTAAAAAGTACAATATTTCCTGTTTAACTTGTTCCTGCCTGTTATTTTGACCACGTGTGACACACTTACTGGATTAAACATGTTGAATGTAAATCTTTTGCCCTGTGTGTGTGTGTGCTTGTGTGTGTATGGTCATGGCTTTGTAAACTGGATCAGCAATAATGTTAATAATCATCCCATTCATTTGAACACCGCCCAAAGGTCAACGACCAAGCTAATGTACTGCTGAGTACACACAGACACACAGACACACACAGACACACACACAGACACACAGACACACACAGACACACACACACACACACACACAGAGAGGAGGGGTGGGAAGACCCCTGTCAGCTCCAGGAACTCATTCACAAAAACAAGCCCATCACTTAGCTCCATGGCCCCTCTACTGATGCCACTAGGCAGGCACTTAACCTGTGTCCTGTCCTTCCACTGGCTGACAGACCATGACTTCCACTGCAACGAGAGGGAAAAAAAGATTGTTGACCTGAATTCTTAACCCTGGAGTGAAAGATTAAAAGTGGTTGTGAAAGACGTGTTTCTGCTGTATGCATGAACAAGCTCAACTAGCCTACATACAGGAGACTGTGATTCTGTGTTTATAAGACTTTCAGAAAGATGAGTTCTGACTTTTGGCAATGTGTGTGTAATATTACAGGTCACTTACCGGACTTTTGTCTCTCTCTCTCTTACGTGTGTGTGTGTGTGTGTGTGTGTGTGCGCGCGCGTTTTTTCTGATGCAGATTGGATGGTAAGATATTTATGTCCATCGTTTCAGACAGATGTCGGAAACTGAAGAATGCAGCTATGTCGTGTCCAAATAGGTGATTTCTCCCCATCATATTCAAAAAAATACATCTAAATTGAATAAACTTGTCTCAAACGGCATTCAGATTAAATGTGGAAGAAAATGTGTTCTGTTTCATAGATATTACTACAGGGGGCGACAAATCTTTCAATTTTCGACTTCCCGGTTAGGAAATTCAAAACACAACGGGTCGTATAATCTCCCGTCCTGCACCACGACTGGAACTATCTTTGACGGTTATTACTGAATAATTAAACAAAAATTAAATAAAAATCACAGGAGCCATTTTGTGCAAAATTAACTACATATATTGATTAGTCTATTGTACCCGCATAATATACATGTTGTAAAAAATTATAATTCAACCGTTGGAATTTATATTTATTTTTTTCCCTCTGCCTCGTGTCACCAGTGTTAGTAGAGCCGCTGAGGCGAGGCATTGGCGCCATTTTCAAACTTTTCCTTGACAGAGAATGAGAGCCTGGGTTGAAAAACATTTTTTTGTGAATTCATTTGCCATTTTTCCAATGCATTTATACAAGGAATATTTTCGAAAAGATTTATATTCTTCATTACGCAAGGATATTTTACTCAAGGTAAGCTTTTTAACGTGTAACTGGATGTCTTAACAGTTTTACCAGTGTTTTGACAAATTTCATTATGTTCTGAATGCATACTTGTTAGCTATAGTTAGCTTGCAAGCAAAATAGCCATCAAGCTTTAACTTTATATTTTATTCATTTAAACCTTTACCATTTTTTTGCCGTTGAAACACGTCTCATAATGAGTTTTCCAAGTAGACTAGCTAACTTTATTTTAAGTACCGGTGTATGATAGGAATAGTACAATTCCAGTAATGCAACCCTCCTTTGATGGGATCTAGAAATAGCTAGCTAACTGGTCCTCAACCTAGCTAGCTAGAGAAATACAATGATTAGAAAGACGTAGGCTGAAACTGAACTTGCGTTCAAACCAGCAACATTTACAGCAGTAATGTAGCGCAGCATGGTGGTATACTTGTATCACAGAAAAGACGGGGGGAATTGTTTAATTTCGCTGCACAAAAGGGCTGTACCCGACACTCCCCCGTGTGAGTTATCGGCTGGTCTGCCGTAACACTGCAGCCCTCCCTAAAACTGCTCGTGCGACCCCCTCAAGGTTCCACCCCACCCCCCGTATTCTAACTAGACGAAAATGTGTCTTATTTGGTAAAACATAAGCATTTACTTGGATGCAACCGGATAGCTGTTGAATACTTCAGAACTAACTTAACGTTCTGTATTGATGTGAAACTCACATTTTCAAATACAAAGACGGAATAGCGTTGATGAACGAGTAGTGTTCTGAGTCAGCATTTTTTGCTTGCCCAACCCCCTTTACCATAGTTGTTGAATGCCAACTATCTTATAGTTGGGGGAAAATTATCAAGTAACTTGGCTAGCCAGACCATCTTTATATTTAAAGTGTTTCTAACGACTATATAAAAATCCATGCTTCAATGTCAAGGTTAGTTTGAAAAAATAATGTAAAATAATAGGCTACAGGTAATGCGCACCAAACAATGTAATGTGCGTAACATATTTGCTTCTTGCCATTTACTGTAATGTTAGCCTACAGTTTTGTACTTTAAAAAGGTACACTGTAACGTATTTTCCCAAATGGCTGCCCTTAAGTTGTACTGGCCATGTTGATGATTGTCTCGCTGCTGTCGACGATTGCCGCCTTTGTGTTAGTTAAGTCGTTTAATCCTGTCAAATCGATATCCAGTCTCAACATGCCTCATCGTTTTGTATTCCACACATCCTAAGAGAATGTCTAAATAACACAATTTGTTGCTAAAAGTGGTCTTTCTCTAGCTTTTAGACACTTTATTAAATGCACACATTCAGAGATGTAAAAGTCTTAATTGTTGACTGGACAAACGTCTACTTGCATTTGTAACACTGACAAATACAAAAGAATAAGACATTGAAATACAAAAACGGCTGCGTAGAATCGACTAGGTGTGCCATTCATATCTGCGTCATCGTTGCCACGTACTTGCTAGGGTTACTGTACTGTGACTTATCACAAGTCCACCATGTCCCATTTTATTCACACTCATAGTGCTTGAGATCCACGTTTTTTGTTGTGTGGAAGACACTTATAGTTGTAACTGCAAGCCGTTAAGATACGTTAGAGGTAGAAAGAACAGTATTCTTTTGTAAGCCACCCTATGTTCATTTGAATGTTCAACCAGCTTGAGAAAAGCGTCATCATCAAAAGCAACATCAGCGTTTGAGCAGGCTGATCGCTCAGGGGTGATATTAATACATGCAGTGTATTACCACTGAACATAATGCTAAATGAATTGCAGATTTCCAGCTCCCAGTTTTAGAAGCAGAACTGCAAGGTCTTCACGTATCTATCTCTGTAGAGTTTACACCTTCTGATTATATTCCCAGTGTTTAGTTTTTGGTGGTCTTTGTGTGCGTGTCTCTAATATGGCAGGTTTTATTTCACGCCTGCCCTCCCACAAACAGACCTAAAGATAATTCCCTCCGATATCAGCGTTCAGAAATATTTCTAGTAAGCTGTGGTAGAGATAAGGACAGGTGTTCTGAAAGAATAAAGAACACAAATAAATATGCACAGAGTTCCATTATTCTATTCCAGTATGTTCTATTCGGTGTTCTATCTAAGCAGAATGAGGGAGACATTGGATCTGAATGTGATTTCAAGAGACCTGTGATCTTTGACTGGTTGCACAAAGTCCTTTCCTGTTCTACAGTAGCAACCTCGACAGTAGTCCCAACCTTATGGACAAATGATCATTTAAAATACACTAGATAACTGCATGTGTCATTCGATGGATCACAGACAGGGAAGCTTCTGGGCTTTATTCCAGAGGGAATATCTACAATGTGTACCAACACAGATGTGTCCCGGGGTTAATATTTAACCTTATCTGCCGGCTTAAGCAAACAACCGAAATGCTCTAGAATATAAACATCCCCTGTAATCGAAATGATTGAATTCAAGTTAAACTCCGACCATTAGAAGGGAACAAATATTTTTTGTAATTTTCTTCACTTGAAGACTGTTACCGTGTCACTAGCAGCCCTCTTGTAATCTAGATTATGCTCTTTACCCAACAGAATTATGCTCTTTACCCGAGATATATGACATGCCATGCCAACCCTATTGGTGTGTGACTTTGTCGAGGCAGAATATTGTGATTGTGGTTGTAATCCAAACACATATTTACGATTCTAGAACTGCGGCCTTTGTCTCTCCACATTTTCTTTATGTGTGTGTGTGTGTGCTCTCATGATGAGCGTGTGCACGTGTGTGTAAGTGTGCGCACGCATGTGTGTGTGTGTGTGTGTGTGTGTGCGAGAGAGGGAGAGAGAGAACTGGTTTAGGCCTCTGGGTCCTTTGGGTAAAGCTATCTGTGGCTTCGACACAGTACATTCAGCACTCTCCAGTCCTGTATTCCGCCCCCTTCTGTGCGGTGTCTAATTATTTTACTACATCTTCCTAAGTTATTTTTATTACAGTTCTGAAGATTGATAACTTTAAGTGGGGGGGGGGGGGGGACGTCCCGATAGACAATATTTAATCGTTTTCTTGGCGTCTGTTATTATTTATTCCTTTTTTTTTCCTCGACGCGCCAGTTTGTGCTTGTTCTTTTTCTGTTGCTCAGTGCAGAAAGAACGGGGAGAGAAATAAGTCTTGTCTTTCAGTGTTCCTTATTTAGTTTGTTCTAATCTAGTAGGCTTCTTTCTCCACTGTCGGTTTGCGGTGCAGTGTGGTGTGAGGAGTCATCTACACAGAACTGCACAGAAGAAAAAAGAGAAAAAAAACTCACAAAAGACACATTTATTATTTTCGTATATCCCTTCTCCTTTTCTACAGTCTAGTCTGTTCTCTTTCTTTAATTTATATATATAAAAATGAAACTCTTCCGCTCTGTCTTTCTCTCTCCCCCCTCTCTCTTTCTGTCTCCCCCCTCTCTCTTTCTCTCTCCCCCCTCTCTCTTTCTCCCCCCTCTTTCATTTCTCTGTCTCTTTCTTTCTGCTGGCTGGCTGAGACTCTTGGCACGGACTCAAGTCAGCAAGCAAGAGGAGGCTGCCTGAACACAGGTTCGTTCCAGACAAACGCTAGCCCCCAGAAAATAAATTTTTTGACCCCTAAGGGTATGAGCGACCGGCCCCAAATTTCACACCACCCTCAACCAAGGCCCAGTGGAGCCCATTATTTTTTTTCAGATTTTTCGGGGCTTCCGAAAATGTTCATTTTTATTGTAGAAAGTGATGGCCAGGGAAAAAGGCTACAGCCTTTTGCTTTTTATGCCTACCAAGTTCCCCAGTCACTCTCACTAGCTACTGCATAGCCGAGGCTGCACACTGAACAAGACTGGGGTCTGAAGGTGAGACTAGAGAGTGTGGGTAACTATGAGAGGTTGTGGGGGTTATTATGGGATAGCAAGTGGAGGACCAAATGGGTTTTGTGACATATTTTGGGACAGAAACCAAACTGCCCTCCTTGCCTATTACAAGGCCCCCACCAGCTTTACTAATGGCAGTTTTTTCTTCTTCTTGACTTCTTCTGAAATATGCCAGGGGATGCCCATTGATGTTTGTGTGTTTAGCATTTATGATCGTTTTATTTTATATATATTTCAGGGTTTGGTGACACTGACCTGTGTACTATTTTAGTAGTGTTCTGTTGAGTTAGAGCAAAGTTTTTTGAGTGATGGGTGTGGGGAGGTGGAAGGCAGGGTCAAAGACTAAAAAGTCCTGTTTGAGGTGCATCCCTTTTACGAGACCAGCACTTAAGACGTGCGTTTGAGCTGAGAAATTAGAGAGCTGTGATTGGTTGGTTTGATTGATTGTTCATAATATTTTACTTTTTATTTTCACAATTGGGCTAATTTTCTAACAGACCCCCCCCACCCTCTGTCTTCTTCTGTCCTTACTGTAATAATACTATCAGAGCCTGGAGGAGTGGAGGTAAGGAAGCTGTCTTCTTCGTGTGTTCCTCTTGTATAAAATGGCCCCTGATGTGACTAGGTAGACAAGCCTGGGCCAGTCGAAGAGAAAAAGAGCTTTTCTTGCAACTCTTCGTCTCGTTTTCCTTCCTTCCGTCTCTCTCTCTCCTTCTCTCGCCCTCACCCTCTCTGCCACTTTTCCAACCCTATTCTCTCTCTCGTTCCTCTCTCTCTTTCTCTCGCCCTCACTCTCTGCCCCCTTTTTCAGCCCTTCTCTCTCTCACTCGCGCACGCTTTCTCTCTCCCTCTCTCCACTCTTTTTCAACGAGGCAGAAAATTAGAGACTCCTTTCATAAAAATGTTACTGCTTCAATGCTGACGAGATCTCCCCGTTCAAATGCTTTGTTAAGATTTCTAATAATGTGACCCCCACTTGAGTGTGTGTGTGTGTGTGTGAGAGTATGTGTTGTACAGTGAAGTGGTTATCATCTTTCCTACGTAGCTAGGTCTGCAGATGACAGTTGTGTTGTTCTAGACACTCCTCAATGTGCTTCCCTTGATGTTGATTAGCCTAAATGTTCGGTCACATTTTAATCGGGAGAAAGTCGATAATCCACCCTCCTTTTTTTCTTTCAGCAGCTTCATTTGTTCCCATTGCAATCAGGAAAATGTCTCATGTTTAACATAATTAGATAAATTCACATTTGTGTTATTTGAAGTGTGGCTATTAAAAAAAAGTCAGATTTTTTTGATGCTCTTTAAAAAAATGTAATCCTAATTTCTGTGTAATCCAGCGTTTATGAAGAGTAAAAGTTTTAAGCACACCACATTAGGCGTGGTGTGACTGTCTGCCTGCCCTGCCTCCCTTCCCCTTCCTCCCCCACAGAAGTGTTTTTCATTGGGTGGGGATAAAAAAAAAATCATTTGTTAAATATTTACTAAAGATGTGTATACATATTTTTTAGATAAATATATATATAACACTGTATATTCTATTAGTTAGGACTATGTCATGAACTGTCGATTCCCTGGTTTCATAGGCCTTGTGTTTCAAGATGCTTCTAGAATACCGTTTAAGGGTTCTAGAATACTGTTTAAGGGTTCTAGAATATTCTTTGAAGAGTTTAGAAGCCTAACAATGCCCCTAACTGATGACCCTTCCTTCTTCTCCCACCTGTTAGAAAGATCACCTCTCAGATGCTTCACGTATGCTGATAAAACTAGGTACCTCGTGTCTGTAGCTGTGTGTGTGTGTGTGTGTGCAGCAGAGTTCAACTTCAAGGGTCATACCAGTCATGTGCTACGATTGCAAACCGCCGCCCCCCCCCTCCCCCCTCCTCCCCCTTTTCATAATTCACTCCTACAGAAGGCCTCATGTCTCTCTCTCATTTTTAATTGCCTTTCTCCCGTTGTTTTAGAGGGGTGTGTCTGAGGCGCATCACTACCTGTTCATGTCAAGGTCAAGTGACTGTCAAGGGCCTCTGCAGTCTCTCGCAGTCTCTCTCTCACTCTCTCTCTTCCCTCACTCTATCATTGTCTTTTCTAACACACACGACCATGTACGAAGTGTGATAATCTTGGCTTGAAGAGACGTAACGATGCAGCTTCTGTATTTCTCTATAACGTTGTTAGTCTGGGGTTGTTTTGAGTCAACTTAACATGAACACCGATTCACAAACAGGGGAAAACATTTTAAAAAATAAAACGCCACGAAAAACGACAGTAGGCTCGATGATACCCACCCGTCTTCTGTTAGAATTTGACCGATGATCTACAAGACTTTTAACCTCATATTCCTGACTGTCGTATTTTGGCTCATTTCCAGTTATTTAGTTGTTGTTGGGCTGCTTGTCTTAAGTTTGTCCTTATTTACGGTCTTGTTTTGCTTTTTAAAATGTGGTTTGTCTGACCTATTGTAGTTTAATGTAGTCCTCATGTCTAGTTTACACTGACTTGGTTTATGACCAAGGCAATATGTTGTTGTTTTATTGTTTAAGCAGTGGGCATAATTACAAGTATCGAGTTAATTGCATTTGTTTCAACACGTTGTCTTCCGATGTGTGCTTGGCAGCGTAGTATGTTGTGCTTTCAGTGTTTATTGAGAAAGACATGTTTGACAGAACGGTTAGGGTTAGTGGCTGTGGGCTTTTTTTTATGTCAAGAGACTTGTATCAATTTATTCGGATTTGTATTTTATTAAAGTGCACCTGTATTAGTTTTAGTGTCTGTGTGTGTGGGAGCTTACTGTATTTCTGGTTGGCTCGTCAACCAGACTAAGACTACTCAAGTTTAAACTACCTTCAAGAGTTAAAATGGAACTGTTTAGGGTTTAGGAATACGTAAATATAGGTCTGTATAATTTGAATGAATAATATTTTTTTTTAATTAAAAAGGTTTAAAGACAGAATTTTGAACATTCTGGTTAAGTAAAAATAATGTAAATGGCTGTAATAACCAGGTGTGGTTTACAGTAGGTCCTCTTCGGACGCCATTTTGTTCCCTTGGCTATCGTCCATTTTGTGTGTCATCTCTATAATAATTTAAAGTTTAGAAAAATAGTTATTTAGTGTTTTAAAATATGAGCACGGTCAAATTACACCCAGTGCCATCATGGCCTTGCTTAGTAAAATAAATGGCCTTTTATTTAATTATTTATCCTTTTATTTTATTTTTTTCTCTGTTATTTGATTATGAAGCCGAAAACCAGGTTTATATATACACCTACTGCATCTGTGTTAATGAATTACTAGGCCACACTCCATGCAGACATTTCTAGAAGCATCGTCACTCGTGTGTGAAAATTACATTATCACATTACCCTACATTTTGTGCTTTAGGCTGAGCCAGATCTGCATACAGCTCAGGCTTTGAAACAGAGGACTTAATATCAGTTTTATTTAAAAATTCACTGCTGTTTCTAAATATGGTTTCATCATTTTGTCTCCACAGTCCCTGACAACCATGGAGAGGTTTTCCCCAGGAACCCCCTCCATCCCTCACACACACACCCCCTATCCAGGAACCCCTTTAGCAGCATATCATGTTTTGAAGGTATCTGAAAAGCAACTTCAAATCATTATGTGCTGCCACTGGGAGGCCTCGGAATCCCCACGTCTATCAGAACAAAACAATTGAATTCCGATTCTAAACTCGTGTTCCGAAATGGCGTTCTATGGAACCCTGGTATGGTTCCGTCAGTGTGCCTGGCATTAGCAGCACATCATTACTGGTACTGGTCTCCAGACTGCCAGTAAAGACTGTGCTGCTCCAGTCAGACCCACACGGTCGTCATCATCATCATCGAACCAGCAGTAAGGTATCTGGACAGTGTTTGGTGCATATGGATGTTCATTGTGCAAGAATTAAGGATAATTTATCATAGTCAAACATCTGTGCTGGTATTTCATAGCAGTGATTCTAATGGTAGTTAACAATTATACTTTCCATCGATTATAACCTAATAATGCACTTGGAAAATATAGAACCTCATTGAGAACATCCATTTCTTGTTAAACGCTATTAAACTTGAACTGTTTTAACATTTAACAGCAGTATAACTACTGTGTGTTAGAATAACTCTAATCTTGCTTCAGTGAAACTTCGGATGGAGCAAGTAATTGACCCTATTGCATTGTAATAAAGTGTTGAACTGATAAAACTGTTGTATCATCATCACACTTCAGATATATAAACCCTGTGCCGTAATATCGGTTTATATTCAGTTTTTCATATTTTGGAGAGACTTGTGAAAGAGATGTTCCCAGCTCAGACTGCTGTCGGCTTTGCTGCTTAGTCAGGGCCAAAAGCATTGGCAGTGACATTTTATGTTTCTCAAAGTTCACAGCTTCGGTTGTTGTGGTGTTGACTTACATCGTTTTTTTTTCTGATTATTCTGCAGAGTGATCAGATGTATTTAAAATAAAAGCGTCATTGGCAAAAAATTAAACCTTATCACAAACCCCCATGTGTCCCTGTTTTGGGGCCCTGGGACTGAATGACCAGCTCACATCATTTCACTAAGTCATATCATCTGCACTTTGGAAAGTGTGAATGAGTACTGCTAAATGAATAAATGTAAATGTACTAGTAAGGTGAACTCATTATCATTCCGATTGGGTAATCAGAGCAAACCGATTGCAATAAAAGGTGACACTGCATATACTGATCCAATTTTACCATTAAAAGCCTTTGAAACCTATGAAATGTTTATCATTGTTATCCAGCATACCATAGAATCACTTTTTTTTTTTTTTTTAATCTACAAATACTAATGCGGCAAACTTTGCAAAACACCAAATTTGTCACTGCCAATACTTTTGGCCACGACTGTAAATAACCTCTGCAGTGCCGTTCCATCACAAAGGTAAACGCTTTCCGATTTACACCGGAGTGAAGCGGCAACATGAAACTGACGTACTTGAAGAAAACCACCCTCCAAAAATGGTTAAATACAAAAACGAGTTTATTCAAGATAATTCAGTCACATGCTGTTCATGTGACCAATTTCTACCCAGAAACTACAACGCGAAGACTCCTTGCTCTCTGATAAACTAGGAGTGTTCTTGTTCATCAGGAGTGAATATTTATGTGTCCCCCATCTTAGGTCCTACAGCTGTTTCTTAAAAACAAAATGGTGACACAGATCTAAACAATCATCTAACCCTTGACCTTTCCTACAATACGATAGTGATGACCTCTCCATCCTCACCATAGCAACGGGTAGCAAACAGCTAACAAGTACATGATTTTACCATTTATACAATTTTGATTTGTATGCACTGATACTGAAAAAAATAAATCTCTCCAATAGTGTTAAATATTGTTATTGGGCTTGAATAGATCAGGGTGTGTGTGTGTTTGTGTGGGGGGGGGAGTTGGATAGGAGTATATTGCTATATTGTGTATCATGAAAATAATATTAAACTGGCAGGAGGTAGGTGTGTGTGGGCATAAAAAGTAATAATTCTGAGTGCGGTAGGTCATGTGATCATCTCTAATGTCTGCTGAGTGGGATCAGTTAGACAACAGTGTTGAGCATTGGTGCTGAAGATCAACGTGTTTACATCGGGTTCGCAGCCATCCGTGACGAAGAGGCAAGTCCCCCCCTCCTCCTCCTCTCAGAGGTCAAAGGTCAGGGGTCAGCGGGAGAGGAGAGGCAAGTCGCTGGAGCTCATGATGAGGCTGGAGTCAAGATTCAGGTTGTCTAGAAGGGGAGGGGGATGGGACAACATGTATTTAAAAATATGAACCTATTACACAAGAATACTTGTTTTAAACCTGAAGTCAGATGCTCTAACCAAAGAGAACAGTCTCAATTAGTGTTGTCACAAAAACCTGTACCAAGTTGGTGTTCAACAACAAAAAACGGTACGATACCAAAATATCTGAAGTACTGGGTTGCAGAGTCAGACGCTGACAAGCATAGTGTTGCCCCCCAAAAAATATAATCAGAAGGTTCTCTGGAAAGTCGCTACATTTTGGCAACACTGGACAAGCAGCTAATGCTGCAGGGGCTCCACTAAAAGTGGAAGACAAGAAAAGTGGAAGAGCCGCGTATGGAAATACTTTGGGTTTTGAGGCAGATGAGAACATTGTCGATCACCAGAAACCAATTATCTAACATCCCTGTTCATGTCCTTTATAGTTTGCAGCAGACTGCAAATGCAATATCCAATACTGGAGCATACGAAAAAAGAGGGCCCACTAACGCATTCTTACAGAGGCTTTTAGATGACAGTTTGTCGATATTTGTGTTTTGGGGTTTGGGATGTATATTTTAATTTGTGCTTGTGGAGCGACCAAAAGTTTAAGAGCCCCATGAAGCGTGTTGAATCCACTCTTTCTATTTCTTATAAATGATGTTCAAGTCAAGATTCATATTTTGGAGCTCTACAAATGATCTTTAAGTCATATGCTGAGCTCCCTAATGTCTACACTCAGTCCACAGTCTCCACACACATTGTTTGGCTTACATGCATTGTGATTGTATTGATGTTCTGTTGTCATAAGTAGGCTACAGCCTTAGATATTGTAGGTGACTGTTACTGTCAACAAATGAGAGTTGTTCATCATTTTTTATTTTTGCTTTAGTTTCAAAAAAATGTATTAAGTACCATGAAATTGCACTGGTATTGGTACCGACTACTGAAATGTTGGTACCATGACAACACTAGTGTCAACACAAAAGCTGACTAAGCTACCTGCATATCTGAACACATGGCTGTGTCAACACCACTATTATTTATTTACGTACGGGATGGGGACACAGGTAAGTGGTGGGTTGTTTGACCGCAGATCAAGAGCCCAAGGTTCGAAACCCCCCATGTAGGGTTAGGGTTAGGTTAGGATAACAGCATCTGCTGAACGAATACGTCGACGTTGAATCTGACTCTCTCCTCACATGGGTCGCTAACGTTTCTTACCCTGGTCGAAGTTGATCTTCTTGGCGGAAGACCCTTCCCCCAGGCCCTCGATGTCCACCAGGTCGCTGTTCACGTCCGAGTCGTTCAGAGCGCTCAGAGTCACGTCTGGGCAAGACGGGAAGAGAATGGTCATCGTGTGTGTGTGTGGAGGGTAAAACTGATAATGGTACTGATGTGGACTTGTAAGTGCCAACAACAAGCTAATTTATCTTTATAGAAAGTAATACTTAATAAAACTGTACATGTACAGACTTGTCTTAACAGTGTCGAATATCGCGCTTAAAGGAGATTGCACGCCTAACTGTAACTTCACTCCATCCAAACCTCCCACGCACACACTCACGTAACAACCCACACACACACACATAACAACCCCCCCACACACACACACTCCCCTCTCACCTGCCGTCTTCTGTTTCTTCATGGTGGGGTGTCCCTGGGAAGAGGGGCCCTGGAGCCCCGTCGTCACGACGACCTGGCCGGTCTGCGCGGCCATGACTGTTGGCCCCGCGGAGGTCACCATGGCGACGGTGGCCTTCTTGGAGTTCTTTCTGGGGGAGTCGGAGGAGAGGGGCACCTTGTTCTCGTACAGCTTCCTCTTGACTGTCGTCTTTATCTGGCCTCTGGAGGGGAGGACAGGGTGTGTGAGGGGGTGTGGGGGAGAGGGGGTGTGTATGGGGGGGTTGCAGTAGTGAGTGTACAGTTTCACAAATTTGACTTTGAAATAAATCTAATGGTGTGTTGCTGCCAGGCTTCCTCCCTCTCCGACCATCCGTCTTCTGAAGAAGCATAACCGCAGCCTGCCCTCCTCCTACAGGCCTGCCCTCCCCCTACAGGCCTGCCCTCCCCCACAGGCCTGCCCTCCCCCTACAGGCCTGCCTTCCCTCTACTGGCCTGCCCTCCTCCCCCTACAGGCCTGCCCTCCTCCACCTACAGGCCTGCCCTCCTCCCCCTACAGGCCTGCCCTCCTCCCCCTACAGGCCTGCCCTCCTACAGGCCTGCCCTCCCCCTACACAGGCCTGCCCTCCTACAGGCCTGCCTACACAGGCCTGCCCTCCTCCCTACAGGCCTGCCCTCCTCCCCCTACAGGCCTGCCCTCCTCCCCCTACAGGCCTGCCCTCCTCCCCCTACAGGCCTGCCCTCCTCCCCCTACAGGCCTGCCCTCCTCCCCCTACAGGCCTGCCCTCCTCCCCCTACAGGCCTGCCCTCCTCCCCCTACAGGCCTGCCCTCCTCCTACAGGCCTGCCCTCCTCCCCCTACAGGCCTGCCCTCCTCCCCCTACAGGCCTGCCCTCCTCCTACAGACCTGCCCCTCCTCCTACAGGCCTGCCCTCCTCCCCCTGCCCTCCTCCCCCTACAGGCCTGCCCTCCTCCCCCTACAGGCCTGCCCTCCCCCCTACAGGCCTGCCCTCCTCCTACAGGCCTGCCCTCCTCCTACAGGCCTGCCCTCCTCCCCCTACAGGCCTGCCCTCCTCCCCCTACAGGCCTGCCCTCCTCCCCCTACAGGCCTGCCCTCCTCCTACAGGCCTGCCCTCCTCCTACAGGCCTGCCCTCCTCCCCCTACAGGCCTGCCCTCCTCCTACAGGCCTGCCCTCCTCCCCCTACAGGCCTGCCCTCCTCCCCCAGGCCTGCCCTCCTCCTACAGGCCTGCCCTCCTCCTACAGACCTGCCCTCCTCCTACAGGCCTGCCCTCCTCCTACAGGCCTGCCCTCCTCCCCCTACAGGCCTGCCCTCCTCCCCCTACAGGCCTGCCCTCCCCCTACAGGCCTGCCCTCCTCCTACAGGCCTGCCCTCCTCCTACAGGCCTGCCCTCCTCCCCCTACTGCCTGCCCTCCTCCTACAGGCCTGCCCTCCTCCCCCTACAGGCCTGCCCTCCTCCTACAGGCCTGCCCTCCTCCTACAGGCCTGCCCTCCTCCTACAGGCCTGCCCTCCTCCCCTACAGGCCTGCCCTCCTCCTACAGGCCTGCCCTCCTCCTACAGGCCTGCCCTCCTCCTACAGGCCTGCCCTCCTCCCCCTACAGGCCTGCCCTCCTCCTACAGGCCTGCCCTCCTCCTACAGGCCTGCCCTCCTCCTACAGGCCTGCCCTCCTCCTACAGGCCTGCCCTCCCCCTACAGGCCTGCCCTCCTCCCCCTACAGGCCTGCCCTCCTCCTACAGGCCTGCCCTCCTCCTACAGACCTGCCCTCCTCCTACAGGCCTGCCCTCCTCCCCCTACAGGCCTGCCCTCCTCCCTACAGGCCTGTCCTCCTCCTACAGGCCTGCCCTCCTCCTACAGACCTGCCCTCCTCCTACAGGCCTGCCCTCCTCCTACAGGCCTGCCCTCCCCCTACAGGCCTGCCCTCCTCCTACAGGCCTGCCCTCCCCCTACAGGCCTGCCCTCCTCCCCCTACAGGCCTGCCCTCCTCCCCCTACAGGCCTGCCCTCCTCCCCCTACAGGCCTGCCCTCCTCCCCCTACAGGCCTGCCCTCCTCCCCCTACAGGCCTGCCCTCCCCCTACAGGCCTGCCCTCCTCCTACAGGCCTGCCCTCCTCCCCCTACAGGCCTGCCCTCCTCCCCCTACAGGCCTGCCCTCCTCCCCCTACAGGCCTGCCCTCCTCCTACAGGCCTGCCCTCCTCCTACAGGCCTGCCCTCCTCCTACAGGCCTGCCCTCCTCCCCCTACAGACCTGCCCTCCTCCTACAGGCCTGCCCTCCTCCCCCTACAGGCCTGCCCTCCTCCTACAGGCCTGCCCTCCTCCTACAGGCCTGCCCTCCTCCTACAGGCCTGCCCTCCTCCCCCTACAGGCCTGCCCTCCTCCTACAGACCTGCCCTCATCCTACAGGCCTGCCCTCCTCCCCCTACAGACCTGCCCTCCTCCTACAGGCCTGCCCTCCTCCTACAGGCCTGCCCTCCTCCCCCTACAGGCCTGCCCTCCTCCTACAGGCCTGTCCTCCCCCTACAGGCCTGCCCTCCTCCTACAGGCCTGCCCTCCTCCCCCTACAGGCCTGCCCTCCTCCCCCTACAGGCCTGCCCTCCTCCTACAGGCCTGCCCTCCTCCTACAGACCTGCCCTCCTCCTACAGGCCTGCCCTCCTCCTACAGGCCTGCCCTCCTCCCCCTACAGGCCTGCCCTCCTCCCCCTACAGGCCTGCCCTCCCCCTACAGGCCTGCCCTCCTCCTACAGGCCTGCCCTCCTCCTACAGGCCTGCCCTCCTCCCCCTACTGGCCTGCCCTCCTCCTACAGGCCTGCCCTCCTCCCCCTACAGGCCTGCCCTCCTCCTACAGGCCTGCCCTCCTCCTACAGGCCTGCCCTCCTCCTACAGGCCTGCCCTCCTCCTACAGGCCTGCCCTCCTCCCCCTACAGGCCTGCCCTCCTCCTACAGGCCTGCCCTCCTCCTACAGGCCTGCCCTCCCCCTACAGGCCTGCCCTCCTCCTACAGGCCTGCCCTCCCCCTACAGGCCTGCCCTCCTCCCCCTACAGGCCTGTCCTCCTCCTACAGGCCTGCCCTCCTCCTACAGACCTGCCCTCCTCCTACAGGCCTGCCCTCCTCCTACAGGCCTGCCCTCCCCCTACAGGCCTGTCCTCCTCCTACAGGCCTGCCCTCCCCCTACAGGCCTGCCCTCCTCCCCCTACAGGCCTGCCCTCCTCCCCCTACAGGCCTGCCCTCCTCCCCCTACAGGCCTGCCCTCCTCCCCCTACAGGCCTGCCCTCCTCCCCCTACAGGCCTGCCCTCCTCCCCCTACAGGCCTGCCCTCCTCCCCCTACAGGCCTGCCCTCCTCCCCCTACAGGCCTGCCCTCCTCCCCCTACAGGCCTGCCCTCCTCCTACAGGCCTGCCCTCCTCCTACAGGCCTGCCCTCCTCCCCCTACAGACCTGCCCTCCTCCTACAGGCCTGCCCTCCTCCCCCTACAGGCCTGCCCTCCTCCTACAGGCCTGCCCTCCTCCTACAGGCCTGCCCTCCTCCTACAGGCCTGCCCTCCTCCCCCTACAGGCCTGCCCTCCTCCTACAGACCTGCCCTCATCCTACAGGCCTGCCCTCCTCCCCCTACAGACCTGCCCTCCTCCTACAGGCCTGCCCTCCTCCCCCTACAGGCCTGCCCTCCCCCTACAGGCCTGCCCTCCTCCCCCTACAGGCCTGCCCTCCTCCTACAGGCCTGCCCTCCTCCTACAGGCCTGCCCTCCTCCTACAGGCCTGCCCTCCTCCCCCTACAGGCCTGCCCTCCTCCTACAGGCCTGCCCTCCCCCTACAGGCCTGCCCTCCTCCTACAGGCCTGCCCTCCTCCCCCTACAGGCCTGCCCTCCTCCCCCTACAGGCCTGCCCTCCTCCTACAGGCCTGCCCTCCTCCTACAGACCTGCCCTCCTCCTACAGGCCTGCCCTCCTCCTACAGGCCTGCCCTGATCTAAGTAGGGCTTGTGTCACTGTTTCAGTGTATCACTGTTCTGTTTCAGTGTGTCACTGTTTCAGTGTGTCACTGGTCAGTGTGAACACTACCATTTTAAACAGTGGGGTGAACAGGCCTAATGAAAGACTAAGACCAGGTGAAGTCCCCCATAAATACAAAATAAATAAAAGACGGGACACGGAGAGAGAATATTAAAAGTCTAGAGGGAAACGGACAGACGGTCGGACTGGTGGATACAAGGCCGGACTGGTGGATACAAGGCCGGACTGGTGGATACAAGGCCGGACTGGTGGATACAAGGAGGGATGGCGGCATGTTTTCTTACACGGTGCGCTCCTTGAGGACAGAGCTGAGGGCGTTGAGGTCGTCACCGAACCTCACCACTGCCGATCTCAGGTGCTCAATCTCAGTGTCCGTCCACTTAGCTCTGCAAGGAGACACACACACCGCTAGGGCCTGTTCACACACTAGGCCTTTGGCCTAATCCAAATACTAGCCCTAGACCCTTGGGCCCAATCCTAACACTAGACCCAATGAAAATATTAGCCTTAGACCCTTGGGTCCAATCCTAACACAAGTTCTGAACAGCCAAGACTATGTCCAGATACTCCCACGTATTAGGTTTTAACTAGGTTGTTTCTGGACTTGGTGGTTTAGGGAGAACAAACAGTGAGACAAGCCCTGACTTGAGGAAACACTGCCTTCGGAATAAGGCAAGCTTGGTTTGTGTGTGTGTGTGTCTGAAAGGTGTGTGTAGAAGTGTGTGTGTCTTACCCCGCAGGACTGGAGTCAGCGACAGGGTGTAGCTGCATAGTGAGTTCGCCCAGCTTGGTGAAGGCAGCTCCCGCCGCGGAGAAGATCTCTCCGACCTACCGGCAAAGGAGATATAAATAATAAATTTAACAGTCGCGTCATGGGACGTACATGTTAATGCAACGGATTCATGCTTGATTAAATCTGATGAACGTGCTGGGTCGTGTTCTAAGCGGTTGTTTCTATGATGCATAAGTTCACCAAGAGAGTGGCGACACCGTGCGGACTATTATGCAAATGAATGGAGGGAGATATGCATTAAAACTTTTTTCTTTCTTTTTTACAAAACATTACCAAAAACCTGTTTTTACCGGACGAATTACTCATTGTGCCTTGTTATGGTTTAAGTCTACTAGAATAGAATAACCTAGTTAGGCAGAGTAGCGACAATGTAGCCTATCGTATTTGCTTAGATTAACAACCTAGCAGAAGTAGCCTAAGTGATGATGCTGTACAACATTGTAACATTTCCCAAGCATTGCAGCAAAAATGAAACCATGCGATAACTCACCTTTGTTGAGGCCGAAGTCATTTCCCCGATTGCTAACGGAGTCAAACTTAAAGCGTTACTGTACTTTTGGAAACAAAAAACAATTAGCTAGCTAGGTTAACTAGTAGCCTATTGGTGAGGTTTTGTAAGAGAACTAGGCTAACGTAGGCTATCTTGTGTTGTCGTGTAATTTCTTCACAATTTCGGCAGCGTCCTGCTAATATTCTTACAAGCAGAATATAAATATTTATATGAACCATCACATTTTTATTGACGGTGGACTTATAACTGGATTCGTGTGTGCTATGATGGTTAATTGTTACACGTAGATAGCTACGAGCTAGCTAGCTACATTCAAACGACGACATCAATTGGCAAACGGAAGTATCGTATGTAAGCTCTGATAAATGTGGAGTGCTGATTGGTCCAAATTCCACACAGCGAACAAAATATATATTACAATTTTAATTATACATTATATTGAATCACAGTTTTATTTTGTACCACAAATAATACTTTTGTAACTGTTAACTGTAACTGCGCAAATTAGATTTTTGCTTTAGTTTAGTCCAATCGCAATAGCGTAATCTTCTTCCTGTTTCAAGTCACCTGATTAATCTGGTGACTGACCAGACAAGAGAGAAGTTGAAACTTGGTAGATGTTTCACGGAAGAAGTGTCTGCCATATGTGCCTTTTTCCCAATTTAAATGTTGAGAACTCGGACAACAACGGGAGTTTAGATTTGTTTTTTTGACCGAAGTCTTGTTTTCAGACTTGAGACCATGGGCTCTTGTTTATTTTGCGGTCCGAAGCTGGCCGCTTGTGGAATTGTTATCAGCATCTGGGGAGTCGTTATGCTGGTAAGAGTCAGCTAGCCTGCTAGCTATAATTATAAACTAGACATATGCCGTTTAATTGTGTATTTTTGTGTGGTTAAGCTTAAGAATGTTACTAAGGGTTAGCCGTGCGCATGTATATATTCCATTGTCACTTATGTGTGAGCTGTTGGGTTAGGTATGTCACCATCCAGTTGACTGCAAACTGCGTCGTGAGTTGCTAAGCAGAATGTGCTAAATCAACAACAAACTGAGTAGAACTCTCAATAGAGCGTAACCATTAGGTAGTAATACCATTTGTTTACCACCTAATAATGAGCTGTCTCTCTCTCTCCCTCGCCTAGGCGATGTTGGGTATATTTTTCTCCACCCATTCTGCAGTGCTTATCGAGGACGTGCCCCTCACTGAGGCTGACTTCAAAGATGAGTGAGTTTCTTCAGAAGGCCAGCGTTCTAGAACAGAACTTTGAACTCAGAATTTAGATCTCTCAGAAGAACAACCCCTTCCCTGGTTAGTCAGTTCTGTAAACTGCACCTGCTGAAGGGAATGGCCACTGCAGTGGTAATAATACTGGGATCACTACTAACCCTAACACACCCCAAAGGCCGTAAGGTTGTTGGGAAGAAAATATCAGCCGGTCCTAAATCCTGACATCTCTTGTAGAATGACCGTTTGGTGATTTTCAGTTACCCATGTTTGTAATCATGGGGCACTTTTGACTCATAATGGTGGAAGAGTTCCAGGAATATCACACACACGTGACACACACACAGGGGTGGGAAGGGGAGGGGTGGCAGGGGAGACGGGGAAGGGAGGTGGGGGCACAGTTCTAGTAAGGAGCCAGGTTGAGGAACACTGAAATAACAGATTTTTGGGGGACAATGTGAACGTGTCCCTTTCCCCTCACCTCTCTCTCTGTCTGTCTATGTCTGTCTCTCTCGCCCACAGTCAGAACCCCCCCCAGAACATCTACCGCCTCTACAACCAGGTGGGCTATAACTGCTTCATAGCAGCTGGCTTCTACGTGTTGGTGGGCGCCCTGTCTCTGTGCCAGGTCAAGCTCAACAGGCGCAAGGAGTACATGGTACACTAACTCCCCCTGCTGGAGGGGAGGAGGCACTGCATCGTCCCGTGACACGGGAGGAGAGCTTCCTTTGACCTGAGCCTGAGGGGCAGTGTTGTTGGACGTGTCTGTGTATGTCATGAATCGGATGAATGAAATAATCTTTGACAGAGAACAGGCTTTCGTTGGTTTAACGTGTGATTCACTGGTGCTCGGTTCTTCTAGAATCTTGCCTGTTCCGTGTGTTCTAGAATGCTTGCCTTGTCTTGAGTGTTCTAGAATGCCGTGTGTTCTAGAACATGTTCTCTCTGATTCTCAAGTGTGCCTTTTTAGACAGAATGTCATTTTTCCTTATTGCGTGCCTTTGATTGGACTAAAGAAATCAACAAATGTGCCAACCACAACTAACTCTAGTGACATCAGTTTGTAGTATGGGATTTTGAAAATAAACATTTTAATTAAACATAACCATCATTGATACTCTTTCGAAATAAAAGTTAATAAAAGCTGGGTAAACAATGCAAAAAGTGCATTTGCAGTACAGTCATAATAACTTGTATAAAACAATAGGTTAGTATCATGTTACAGTGTATTTGTCCCCGTTTATAAGTCCACAAGCATTGCGTCTCTAGATGGTGATGCTGTTCTCTATGTGGCTGGGAAGCAGGTAGAGGTAAGGTAGCTCCGCCCCCTCGTTCTGGCTCAGGATGTGCTTCTCTATGTCTTTAAGTTCCTGTCTGAACTTGTCAATCACCTCCCTGGCCCGCCCCTCCGTGAAATACTCCTCTGTGTACTGCCCCAGAGGAACCTGAGGCAGGGAACGAGGAAGGACAGGAGGCAGGGAACGAGGAAGGACAGGAGGCAGGGAACGAGGAAGGACAGGAGGCAGGGAACGAGGAAGGACAGGAGGCAGGGAACGAGGAAGGACAGGAGGCAGGGAACGAGGAAGGGGAAATAAGAGAGAGAGGGAAGAAGCAAGTAATATATTAATCTATATGAATTTTGTTCTATCCAATGTCATAAAATGTAATACCATAGAGTTATGAGCACACACAGGCATGCTCACACACACAAGGCTCTTAAAACAGTGTTTTACCAGCAGAACGGATCAGTTGTGTGTATATTTGCTCACCGCGCCCGGTAGCTGCAATGTGACAAGTAAACAGCCCGTCCTCTGCCTCTGACCACCAAAACACTGTCTGAACTATGCACCTCTGATCCTTGATCCTCTGCAGAACTCTATATTCTCTATCTGCATGCACAGGAATGTCATGTTTTGGTAAAACGGTGGATCTGATGGTGAAAGTCTCTCACCGCGTCCGGTTGTGCTCGGCCAAGGTGCCATGTGATGGCCATCTCCACACATGACTGGCTGATGTCGGGCAGGGTGTCCATGATCAGACCCATGGTAACGGCGTCCTTGTCGGTGGGGGGGGGCTGCCTCATGGTGCAGGGGGTGTTGGGCACCCAAGCACACCAGTCGAACTGGGGTGGAGAGGAGCCGTCAGGGCAGGTGGGAGCTGGTGTATGTGTGTGTATATGAGCGCTTGTGTGTGTGCATATGTGTGGTGTGTGTGTGTATGAGTGCTTGTGTGTGTGGTGTGTGTGTGTATATGTGTAGTGTGTGTGTGTATGAGTGCTTGTGTGTGTGTGGTACCTGTCCATTGTTAGTGGCAGCATGCTGGGTTGTGCTGGTGAAGATGACCACAGACAGCAAGGTGACCAGCTCCTCTCTGGTCTGCAGCACGCCAGACAGACCTGAGGAGACGACCACACCAAGAACATCAGCCCTCCCATCACACCTTACACACACACACACATCTTCCACACAGACACACACTCCTTACACACACACACACACCTTCCACACAGACAGACACACTCCTTACACACATACACACACACACATCTTCCACACAGACAGACACACTCCTTACACACACACACACACCTTCCACACAGACAGACACACTCCTTACACACACACACACACCTTCCACACAGACAGACACACTCCTTACACACACACACACCATTCGGCTTCCTCTGTTCTCCATGGAGCCACACCACACAGCTTTCTTCTTCTGTGGTGGACATGGAAGGAAGGAAAGTGCCAGTGGCAGGAAGTGTGCTGAGGAGGACTGACCGAACGTGGGGATTTCCCCGAAGCCTTCTTGGACGACGTCTTGGATCCAGTTCTGCAGCTCAGAGTCCTGGAGCACGTCACCGTCCGTCTGGTAGAACACACTCACCATCTCCTCCACAAAACTGACAAGGGAGGGAGAAAGCAGCTTTAGGTGTGTGTGTGTGTGTGGGGGGGGGGTGATCTGTGAGTGTGTATGCTGGTGATGTGTGTGTGTGTGTGTGCACCTGTGGCTGGCGTCCCAGAGCAGCATGCTGTGCTCCCTGTAGTGGTAGTCTCTGAGCTGGGTCACCCCGCGCTCCAGGAAGTCTTTGCGGGGCTGCAGGGAGTCGTAGGTCAGGATCTGGTACTCTCTCTGGGCCAGCACCAGCAGACCCTCTCCTCCTGTGGACACCACCTGACACACACACAGACAGACACACACAGACACACACACACACAGACAGACACACACACAGACAGACACACACACAGACAGACACACACACAGACACACACACAGACACACACACACAGACAGACACACACACAGACAGACACACACACACACAGACACACACACACACAGACACACACACACAGACACACACACACACAGACAGACACACACACACACACACACACACACACACTATAGTCATCAAGGAGAAATGAGAGGCAGTGAAGGGCACACAGACAGGCAGACAGGCAGGCAGGCAGGCAGGCAGGCAGGCAGGCAGGCAGGCAGGCAGGCAGGGAGGGAGGGAGGGAGGGAGACTGACCCGTTTGAAGATGCCGTCAGCAGAGATGAGCTGTGTGCGCCCTCTGCAGTTGATCTCCAGAGTGTAGCGCTGGTGAGGAGCCAGGAGCTGGGGGGGGGCATCATTCTTGATGAGAACTCTACTAAACTCTACTGTAATCTATTGTTCTTTACTCTGTGTTAGGCATCTCTGTTCTCTTTTGAAAAAAGCTTATTTATTTATTTTTTTGGGGGAGAGGTTGATTTTTCTGGGGGATTTTTATTTATTTTGTGAAAAAAAGTTTCTAAACGTTTGTGTGTGCGTACCTTGTAGATGGGGTGTACAGCAGGCAGTTGTCTGAGCGTAGCCACACAGAACACCTCCACCACCAGGTGAGTCCGCAGCAGGTGCGACAGCAGCTGGAACACCTGGAACTCAGCATGGCGGACCCACATCTTGGCCAGCAGCCAGGCCAGCGGGGGGTCCCGGGCCAGGAACACAGGCATGCCCAACCCTGGGGACTGACCCAGCTGGGGGAGGAGGGGAGGAGGGGGAGGGGAGGAGGAAGGAGGGGGGGAGGAAGGGGAAGGGGGGAGGAGGGGGAGATGAGGGGGAGGGGGGGGAGGGAGGAGGGGGGGAGGAGGGGGAGGAGGAAGAGGGGGGGATGAGAGGGATGAGGGGAGGAGGGGGAAGAGGGGAGGAGGGGGAGGGGGAGGAGGGGAGGAGGGGGAAGAGGGGAGGAGGGGGAGGGGGAGGAGGGGAGGAGGGGAGGAGGGGGGAGGGGATGAGGGGGAGGGGATGAGGGGGAGGAGTGTGTGTGACAGCATGTGGGTAGGTATGTGTGACAGGTTGTGTGTGTGTGACAGGTTGTGTGTGTCCCACCTGTATAGCGATGGGGATGAGGCCCTGCTCTGGATGCTGGTACAGCAGACAGAGCGGGGCAGCGATGTGCTGACGCTGCCCTCTGATCACGTTGGTGGGAACCCCCTCCATGATGCTGTAGTCCAGCAGGTAGATGTTCCCTGCCTGGGGGGGGGTGTGGGGGGGGGGATTAGAGAAGAAAAGACTGGGACACATGCAGAGAGAAACGAGAGAGAGGGAGGAAGAGAGAGAGAGGAAGAGAGAGAGAAAGAGAGAGGGAAAACGAGTAAAGAGAAACTGTATTTAAACTGAGAGAGAGGGGAAGAGATTTAAGAAGGGAGAGGAAAAAAGAGAAGAGAGGCAGGAAGAGAGAAGGGAGAGAGAGACGAGAAGGCAGAAATATATAAAGAGAGAGAGAGACAGAGAAAGAGACAGAGAGAGGAAGAGAGGGTCACAGAGTTCACCCACCGTGAGCTCCTTCTCCAGGGAGGTGCGCGGGGCCAGCGAGCCCTGCACCATGTCTCCCAAGACGGGCAAGTTCCCCGGCAGCTCCCTGATCCTGCGGATCATCCGGGGGTTGGAGCCGTTCATGCACTGGTACCCGAAGAACCAGTCCTCCTTCCAGTGCTCCATGCAGTACTCTGCATAGACAACAGGGGGCAGATCAGTCCCTGGTCGAGGGTTGCCCTGTCACCCATGATCCATTTCCTGTTCTAGGAGGACCTGGGCTCAAATCTCTGGACAGGGATTTCTGTCTCTCTGTCTCTGTCTCTGTCTCTGTCTCTGTCTCTCTCTCTCTCTCTCTCTCTCTCTCTCTCTCTCTCTCTGGTTCAGTGTTGTCCTCTACCTGCGATGGGGCTCCGCAGTTTCCAGAAGATGCGCTTGAAGTCGTCCAAGTCGTCCCAGGACTTCCCGAATCTGATGGCCAGCTTCTTCAGAGACAGCTCCAGAAGACTGAGAGAGGGAGAGAGAGAGAGAGAGGACAGTGGGAGAGAGAGAGAGAGTCAGACAGCAAGTAAGAAAGAGGAAGTGTAAAGTTAAAAAAAGAAGAAATACTAAGAGGACCCTGGATATTCCAGATTTGCCTGCCCTCTTTCAGAGGCAGGAAGTGGTCACAGTCAATGAGAGGTTCCTGGAACCCTCACACACAACAACATCACACAACAGCCACTCAGCTAAACCCAACACACACACAATACTTGCTACACAAAATGTTTGTGTGTGTGAGTGACTCACGCGTAATGTAATGAGCCCTCGAAGTCACTGCGTTTCTCGTTGTCAAAGCGAACGTCCTGATGCAGCTCTGATTCCGTCTTGGCATCGATACACTTGGGGATTCCAGGAGCCCAGGCTGCCCACCTACATTTACATTCAGTCATTTAGCAGACGCTCTTATCCAGAGCGACTTACAGGAAGTACAGGGACATTCCCTCGAGGCAAGTAGGGTGAAGTGCGTTGCCCAAGGACACAACGTCATTTGGCACGGCGGGAAATCGAACCGGCAACCTTCTAATTACTAGCCTAATTCCGTAACCGCTCAACCACCTGACTCCTGACACACACACACACACAGACAGAGTGGTGCATTGTGTGTGTGTGTGTGTGTGTGTGTGTGTGTGTGTGTGTGTGAGTGAGTGAGTGAGTGTGTGTGTGTGTGTGTGTGTGTGTGTGTGTGAGCGTGTGTGTCTAACCTGTAAGTCTTCTGTCTCTCCTGCAGCTCTGCCTTCCTGTGAGCCAGGAGTTGAGGTAGACAGTCTTCACTCTCTCTCCTGGCTGTGGAGGAGAGGGGGGGAGGGGGGAGAGAGAGAGAAAAGAGGGAGGGAGACAGTGAGAAAGGATGGAGAGAGAGAGGGGGAGAGACATAGAGAATGAGTAGGAGGGAGAATGTCTCAGCACACGTCAAACATGACTAACTTGCAGGGAAACAAAGGCCTCCACGTCAGTCACATCGAGGTGAAGGCTCCAGTCAGAACTCACAACTTTCCTACATTTAACTCTTCTAAAGGCCAGAACTGAGGAGGGATTTGAACCATGCGACCTCTCGTTTTGAACCTGTGGACTAACCGCTGACCCAGCCAGTGTGGAGGCAGGTGGGTTTTGTGTTGGAGGAACAGGCACCCACCCTTCCCTTCCCGCACCTCCACCTTCACGTCCCCGATGAGCCAGCGGTAGCAGGGGAAGCTGAGCTCTTCGCCGCCCCCCCGGTGGCTCCACCATCACGTAGCGGCAGAACCAGTTGTCCTCCACCCAGTAGCGCTGCTTCTCCAGGCGCACCAGCAGCAGCTGGCCCAGGGGGGCGGAGCAGGTCACCTGGTACTCATCCACCTGGGGGGAGGGGAGAGGGGGGGGGAGGTTGGGCGGTGTGAGGGTTTGTTGGAAAAAGGGGGAGGGAAGGGGAAGGGAAAGGACATGGGAGGGGAGAGAGAAGGATGGAGGGGGGGGGGAGGGGGAGTGGGGAGGTTTGTTAGGGGAAGGAGGGAGGGGGAGAGAGGGAGGGAGAAGGATGAGAAAGATACTTACAATGACTTTTTACATGGGCACACACACACACACACTCCCACACACTCCCACACACATACACTCCCACACACACACACTCACGGCTCCCCTGCAGAAATCCAGTCCTGGGTTGTCCAGCAGGGTCCGCTCGCTCTCTCCTCTCTCGCCCACCAGGGTCAGGTAGATGTAGTTGTTGGTGCCCGAGTACTCTGAGGTCCCTGTGGCCACCCTCACCTTGTAGTCCCCTTCACCCATCTACACAGACACACACACAGAGACACAGATTCCTATAATATTAGTATCTTATATTGTATTTTATATTGTAAATTGGCAACTTATATTTTATTTTATGGCAACTTATATTTTATTTTTTATTTTTATTGTATTCCTAGTTTTCCTATTCCTATTTTCTATTCCTATTGCTAGTTTATGTATCCTTAGTATAGTTAGATCACATATTTAAATTTAAGATTCCTACATGTTGATTGTATGCACCTTCCTGCCAAAACAAATTCCTTGTCTGTGCAAACTTTCATAGCAAATAAATCCCTTTCTGATTCTGATAGAGAACCTGCTAGACTAGGTTCACTCCCCTCCCGATCTCCCCCGCTCTCCTCTCACTCCCATCTCCCTTTCTCTCTGTATCATCCCCCTCTTCTCTCTCTCTCTCTCTCTCTCTCTCTCTCTCTCTCTCTCTGTCTCTCTCTCTCGTATCTCTCTCGTATCTCTCTCTCTCTCTCTCTCTCTCTCTCTCTCTCTCTCTCTCTCTGTATCATCCCCCTCTTCTCTCACACCCACTCCTTTCTTTTCACACTCCCTCCCTCTCTCTTTGTCACCACCCAAACAGAAACCCCACCAGACACCAGCCTGACACCTCCAGACAGACAGGAAGCCCCTCCCTCCAACCTGAGTGATGTCATTCGACCCCCCCCGCCTTCCAGTATCTGGGCTCTGAGCCTCGAACAGTAACGCTATCCTCCCGTTACTGAATGAATCTTTAGTTTTACACTCTGTCTCTCTTTACACATTCCTTGACAAGGAAGTGCAAGTTCCCACAATGACCAAACTGACTTCAACAAATGAACAGAATGAAACAGAGCCTACTGGAACATTCCACTGTCACCCTGTGCACGTCTGTTATGACTATTTCTCTTGCTCTGCTTCACTTGTCCTCCGCCGCAGATGCAAAGATATAGATCCTTATCTAATCACCCAGAATAGTTAATTTGTGTGTGTGTGTACAGTCTATTTTCTTGAAGTTAGACATGAGAAAGCTAAGTCTACACTTACCTGGGTGCAGGCGTTTTCAACAGAACTGAACATTTTCCATACAGGTTCTAGTAAGCTCTTTTTTTCCATACCTCGTTCCTTCCTTCCTTCTCCCTCTCTCTCTCTCCCTCTCTCTCTCTCTCTGTCTCTCTGTGTCTCTCTCTCTTTCCTGTCTATTACGTGTCAGTGGCTCAGTGCATAGTGTCCTTGCTCTACCTCCCCCTCTTCCTTTTCACACTCTCTCTCTGTCGTCTCTCTCTCTCTCTCTCTGGTTCTCTGCACACTGCCAGTTTTCTCCCCTCCAGTGAGCATGTTCTCTCTCCCCTTCTCCCTCCTTCCCTCTGTGCATTTCATAACACATGTTCAATAGATCCTTTGTATGGTGAGATACCTCTCTTTCCCCTCCCTCCCCTCCCTCCCTCCCTCCCTCCCCTCCCCTCCCTCCCTCCCTCCCTCCCTCCCTCAGATCTCTTTCACTACCTTATATCACAGTTTTCTAGTGGTCTGTTGTCTCTTTATGTAAACTGTGCACACAGACTGTTTCCCTTCCTCTCTCTCTCTCTCTCTCTCTCTCTCTCTCTCTCTCTCTCCTCTCTCTCTCTCTCTCTCTCCCCCTCTCTCTCTCTCTCTCTCTCTCTCTCTCTCTCTCTCCCCAAACACACTAACTCCCTCTCTGTCTTCCAACACTCTCTCTAACACACTCACTCTTTCTCAACACTCTCATCCTGTCCTCCTCTCTCCAAGCACCATAATTTGCTTATGTTTGCACACCCACCCTCCCTCCCTTCCTCCTTCTCTCCAGTAGGAGGAAGTAACCGCAGTATTAGAGTCAGTCAACCCACACTCAACAGATGTGGATCTCATGAAATATGTCACAAACAAAACACTAGACCCCTAAACAGAACGAGGTGCTGTTGAAAGGTAACATCTGCCCGCCTCCACATGTATAAACACACACGAGTCACCACACACACACACACACACACACACACACAAGTCACCATACAAACACACGGCTTCAGCAAGTCTTCCACTTGAAACATTCGAGAGCATGGTGGGAATATTCGGGTGTAGAATGTTTTCTCTGACCTGTATGTGAACTGCGTACCGTGAGGAAGTTACCTTGCTTGTGTGCTGCCCCAAAACCAGCTGAGAAACCTAACTGGGTCACACACACTCACACATGCAGTCCTGTTTGTTTACAGGCTATCAAAGTCTGAATATTATCAATAACAGTAACTCATTTTGGTTAGTCACTTTTTACTATAGGTTTGCCTCGGTAAAGGTTTAGATAGGAATAGATCGTTAGCTTATTAAAGGTTTAGATATGAATCTGCGATGGGAATCAGAACTGAAGAATTCCAAGGTACCTGTACGTTCAACCGGTAATACAGTCAAACAGGTTACTCACCTTCAGCGATGCGTGCGTTCCAGCGTGGATCTCAGCTGCTGACAAGCTGCAGTTTCTGCTTCCTGTTGCTGTGGCTGACAGCTGAAACCCTTGGTCTCTGGAGGGGGAGGGGCTTCTGGTCTGGAGGGGGAGGGGCTTCTGGTCTGGAGGGGGAGGGGCTTCTGGACTTTCTCAGACTGACTTGAGCTGCTTTTAGACATTAGCTAATGCTGGGGACACACTAAAAGATTGTTTTAATCTTCACGGGAAAAAGAAAAGAAAAAGGTTTGCTGTTGCCATAAATCGATTCCATTTAACCTTGTGTTGCACCGTGACTGCGTTTGTTATGTTTCCGTCTTCTCTCAGCTTGCTTTCTGATTGGATATTGTTTAGTTTCACGTGATAATCTCCAGAGCGTGCTCGGGTTTGTCATCGGGGTTCCTCCCACACATCAGGATTTCTGATTGTAAATACTCAACATGTTGAATATTTACGATTCGCGATCGGGGCGGCTCCCGCATTTCTTCCGAGCAGGTTTGGTCACTCCTAACACACCTCACACCAAGGGAACATCTGATAAGATAATCTGTAGAACCATCAAGATAATCGGGACATTACCTAAGCTTGTCAGAAGGGGGGAAATCGGATCGAGTATCCTGTGGTGTTTCCCCAGCATAACTTAACTCAGGCCTGACAGTGGTAGAGCCAGCTGTCTCACCTGAAGATTCCTAAATAAATAATAGTTATATTCCAAGTTGGTGGTCTTCAACGGTTATATGAATATTTATATTACTACTACGAACCACCAAGTCCTCCAGTTAACTGAATGAATAATAATAATGTAGTCGTGTAATTGATATTCTTGTACAAACAAAACACGACAAACCTGCATTAATCCTCATGAGTAGAAGGAGCCTGTTTGTCTCTGACGTTTATTATTCATTTAATGACAAGAGATGGACATTAACCGAAAGCAGATGCAAACAGGAAGTGAAGACAAACAGGACAATGATCAACAACACTCTTATACTAACCAGCCTCTAGAATAACACACGTCAAAATAGCCACACACACAATCTTTCTTCTTATATCAAAAAAAAACAACAGCACAAAAGTCAAGTTGTGTTACACAGAGTGTGTGGGGTCCTATAATAGGGTGCCTTGTGTGTGTGTGTGTGTGCGTGAAAGGGGAAGAGGTTTTAGAGTGTGAATTGACTGCATGTAGAAAAAAGGGGTCTGGATGTCAGTCAAATATCACACCAGACCAAACTAGTACATTCTAGTTTAAACCAGACCAAACTAGTACAGTCTAGTTTAAACCAGACCAGACCATTCGAGTCTAGTGTTGGTTTAATCAGACCAGTCTAAACCAACCAATCTTAAACCAGTCCAGACCAGTTTAAAACAATGGATCTTTAACCAGTCTAAACCTATTTAAACCAGCCCAGACCAGTCTAAACCAGCCCAAACCTGCCCATTTTAAGACTGTTTGGAGGCAGAAGCACCATTGTCCTCGTCGTCAGGGGGACAGGCCACGAAGTCAGCGAGCATGGACGCCATCACTTCCTCGTCCAGCTGGGGGAGGGGGAGGGGGGGGGGGGGGGAGGGAGGGGAGGAACAAAAGATAAGAGATATGTTAACATGCAGTGACAGGGCAAGGAGCGAGGCATGCTGCTAGTTATCCACCCCTTTGTTAAGGGTTTACATACCCAGCATGCTTTGCAAAGATAATGCTATGCTACAACGCTAAGATAACGCAGTTTTGTTTGGCTAGGATGCTAAGATGATGCTATGCTACAAGGCTAGGATAATGCAGTTTTTTGGCTAGGATGCTAAGACAATGCTATGCTAAAAGGCCAGGATGACAAATCATATTTTGTTTTTGCTCACCTTTTTCTTCTCTGTGCCTCCTTCCTCCTGTTGTTCTCTCTTCCGTTTAACCCCTTTGCCATCTTCTCCATCCGCCTCCCTCTCCTCGTCCTCTTCCGCCCCCCTCTCTCGCTCGGATCCCTCCCCCTCCTTCTCGCTCTGAGCCGATGAGCTCACTTCCTCCCTGGCCGAGTCCACGCCCTCTTGAGCCTCTTCTCCTTCCCGATTGGACGGCTGGTCGTCAGCAGCGCTCGTTTCCTGCGAAGCTTCCCGAATCGCCTCCCGTTGCTCTTGCTGATTGGACGGGCCTTCTTCCGAGGAGGAGGTTCCCTCCATTCGACTGGCTCCTGGCTCCCACAACCTCACTTCCTGTCTCTCTCCTTCCTCCTCCTCGGTCTCCTCCCTCTCTTCCAGCGCTCCCCCCGTCACACACAGGATCTGAGGCATGGTCGGGTCGTTCATCCTGTCGCTCTCCTCCTCCTCCTCTCCCTCCCTCTCCCCCTCCCTCTCTTCCTCCATCACCCCGATACTCTCCACCTCCTGCGTCTTCATCCCTTCGTCCCCGTACGGCATCCTCCCCGTCCCCAGTTCCTCGATCCCCCCTTCCCTCTCTCCCTCCCCGCGGAATCCCCCCATCCCTCCCTCCTCCCCGCCCTCTCCCCGGAGTCCCTCCCCCTCCACCCTCCCCATCGCCCCTCTCCTGCCCTCGCCGTCCAAACGAGGGATCTCTCCCTCCTCCTCCTCGTCCTCCTCCTCGTCCTCCAGCCCCTCCTCTTCCTCCTCCTCCTCCTCTTCCTCCATCTCCTCTTCGTACTCCTCGCCCTCGTAGAAGTCCTCCTCGGCGTAGTCGCTGCCCTCCTCGTCCTCCAGCCCCTCCTCCTCCTCCTCCTCGTCCTCCATCTCGTCCTCCATCTCGTCCTCGTCCGAGCTGTTGATGTTGATGACGGCCGAGTCCTCCTCGTTGGCCTGCTGCTGCAGCTGCAGCTGCCTGGAGGTCTGGGCCAGCTGGCTGTGCAGGGACTGCATCTGCATGTTGATGCCCAGCGAGGAGGCCTGTCCCGGGGCCGGCGTCTGCAGCAGCATCTGCTGGAGCTGGGCCCCCGGCAGGGAGTCCCCCAGGCCACCGGGTGGCGCTGTGAGCTGGGCAGCGGAGTTAAGCGCCGGCACCAGAGACACCAGGGGGGCAGAGACGGGTGGGAAGGAGTTGATGGTGTTGGGGCCGGAGGAGGAGGCGGAGGGGGGGAGGATGGGGATGGTGATGGAGATGGTGGAGGAGGAGGGGAGGTCGTTGGGGAGCGAGACGTCCATCGCGGACGCCCCGGCCACGCCCCCCCCCGCCCCCGCCTCTCCTCCCTGGCCGCTTCCCGTCTGCGCCGCGCCCGCCGGAAGCCCCGTCTGCCCCGCGGTGCAGTCCTGGCCGCCTAGCGACAGCATCCCTGGGGGAACGATGACCACGCTGTCGTCAGAGTCGCTGTTCAGCGAGATCTCCACGTCGTCAGCCTCCTCTTTGTCGTAGCGGACGAACACGGGCCTCTGGCTCTCCGGGAGCCCCAGCCCGGCCAGCTCGGCCTGGTGGTGACGGGGGGAGAGGAGCATCTCTCCTGGGGCGCCCAGATGACCCGGCTGGCCCGGAGGAACCAGGGGGAGGTGGTTCTCCAGGGAGCCCAGCAAGGAGGCGGGGCCCAGGCCCAGAGGGTGTCTGGCAGGGAAAGGGGGCCCAGGCGCCGGGCCCCCCAGGAGGGTGGGCAGGGTGAGGGAGGGGGCCTGGGAGGTGGCGAGGACCGGGGCGGGTTTGAGGGTGAGGGGGGGCAGGGGGAGGGAGATGGACGGGGTGCGGGGGTGGAGAAGGGAGTTGCATATGGTCAGCGCCTCCGTGCAGAAGGACGACACCTGGAGGAATGGCATGAGCGAGAGAGAGCGAGAGCGATGATGAGGCTAGATTCCCAAACAGTTGGCATGTATGAACACAACTGCATCCTGGGTGTGCAATACCAAAGTGGTTTACTGACAACAGAACAACAGCCTTGTGTTGGGAGAGATAGGGACTGGATTCTAGCACACTTGACCAAAACACACACATCTACCACCAGCTTGTGTGTGTGTGTGTGATGGACTGGTGTGTGTGTATGTTTTGTGTGTTCTGCGGTGTATAGTTAACCATGGGTGCGTGCTGTGTCTTATTTATATGTATAAGGAAAGACAGAGTTCAGAATAAAGGTGGCGTGTGTGGGCCTGTCCGTGTACACCACACATTTGCTTAACCAAACATTAGACCTAGCGCTTCATATACCTGTGGGCGTTTATTTATACATATCTCTCTCTCCTCACCGTGGTGCTGTGTGTGTTTGTGAGAGTGTGTGTGTGTGTGTGTGAGTGTGTGTGTGAGTGTGTGTGAGAGAGTGTGTGTGTGTGTGTGTGTGTGTGTGTGTGAGAGTGTGTGTGAGAGTGTGTGTGAGAGTGTGTGAGAGAGTGTGTGTGTGTGTCCTCAGTGTGGAGCTGTGTGTGTGTGAGAGCGTGTGTGAGTGTGTGTGTGTGTGTGAGTGTGTGTGTGTGTGTGAGTGTGTGTGTGTGTGTGTGAGTGTGTGTGTGTGTGTGTGAGTGTGTGTGTGTGTGTGTGTGAGAGTGTGTGTGAGAGTGTGTGAGAGTGTGTGTGTGTGTGTCCTCAGTGTGGAGCTGTGTGTGTGTGTGTGTCCTCAGTGTGGAGCTGTGTGTGTGTGAGTGCGTGTGTGAGTGTGTGTGTGAGTGTGAGTGTGAGTGTGAGTGTGAGTGTGAGTGTGAGTGTGTGTGTGTGTGTGTGTGTGTGTGTGTGTGTGTGTGTGTGAGTGTGTGTTTCCTCACCGTGGTGCTGTGGTCTCGGCGTCCCAGGCTGAGCAGTGACACGGCGCAGGTGAGTGGGGGGGGCCAGCGGGGGGGGGGGCACCAGCACCAGGGCCAGCAGGAGGCGGTACAGCTCCCTGCGGGGGGCGGGGCTCCCGTACTGGCCGCTCGGCCCCCCGGGGCCCCGGGAACCCCCGTCCCCCCGGGCCTGCTGCTGCAGACGCACACATAGGGGCAACACCACGTCGTGGAGGCGCTGCGGAGGAGGGGGCTAGGTGAGTTAGCACACACACACGTGAAAATACAAACACCTGCGCTCTTGATCTTTCAGACACACACACACACCCCCTCTCTCTCACACACACACATCCTCTCTCTCACACACACACACACCTTGTGAAAGTCCTCCTTCAGCAGAGCTCCGCTGGTCAGTACGATGTGTCTGAGAGCTGTAACACAACAGGAAATAGATCAAAAATGTGTTACAATACGCAATAAGACCTAAGATTCTTACAACACAGATGTCGACATCTTAGTGACAAGGCTTCCAACACAAAGAACCTCTTTACAACTGTGCTCGACAGGCCCCGCCCACTTACCCCTGAGCGCAGAGAGACACGTGTCCTGATTGGCCACGGCGTCTCCTTTCCTCTGGATGGAAGCGCCGCCCACATCACAAACAGCCAATCCCTTGGAGCGCCGGGGGCCGGGCTTGCTGCTTGGACCAACCAGATCAGAGGACGCTGTCGATGGGCCCGCCCTCAACTGGAGGAGGGATGAGAGACGGAGTGAGGAAACAGGGAGGCAGAATAGTGTGGATGTGAGGGATGTGGAAGAGAGAAGGATTTTAAAACAATAATGTTGGAATAAAACTATTCTTTGATGTCTATGATTATTATTATGGGGTGGTGTCCATCCAGAAAATGTGATTGGTCTTTCACCTTGACAGAGTCCGCCCCCGGCGTGATGTCACCCAGGAGGTGAGCGAATAGGAGCTCAGAGTGGACGGGGCTACCCTGCAGGATGCCAGATGAAGCCCCGCCCACTCTCACCCACAGTTCCAACGTTTTGAACACCGACACCCGCACTGCACTGTGGGAAACAGAGAGTGTGAGTGAGCAGGTGTGTGTGCATATAGTGGGGGGGTGAGAGTGTGTGCGGGGTGTGTGTGTGTGGGGTGTGTGTGTGCGGGGTGTGTGTGCGGGGGGTGTGTGTGTGTGTGTGTGTGCGGGGTGTGTGTGTGTGTGTGTGTGTGCAGGGTGTGTGTGCGTTACCTGAAGGCCCGCTGCTGTCCCAGGCTGCCCTCTGGTGGAGGACTCCAGGCTGACAGGGTCTGGGATAAAAGCCTCTGGAGCAAACTGGAGTACTGGACCATCCCCCCGCCCACCCTGACACACACACACACCATACACACACACACACACACACACACACCCACCATACACACACACACACACCATACACACACACACACACACGCCATACACACACACCATACACACACACCATACACACACACACCATACACACACAATAACATTCATTATCTACTTCATACATTTTTTATTAAACTAAATAACCAGATATTAGTGTAGCATTTTGTGTGTGTACTTACGCGGAGATGAGCGTCCGCAGAACCTCCAGCGTGTGTGTGTGTGTGCCAGGCAGCATCAGCAGCTTCACACAGCCGTCTCCTGTCATGTTCTGGCGTCAGCACACGTGTGTCAGCACACGTGTGTGCGTGTGAGTGTACACATGGGCAGGCATCAATGTCTGGCTAATCAGTGTGCAAGGGTGTGTTTATGTCAGAGTGTGTGTGCATGTGTGTGCGAGGGTGTAAGTGAGAATATGTGAGTGAGTGAGTGAGAGAGCGAGAGAGAGTGTGTGTGTGTGTGTGTGTGGTATGTGTGTGGTATGTGTGTGTGTGTGTGTGTGGTATGCGTGTGTGTGTGTGTGTGTGTACCACTCACTATGCTCCTGCAGCTGACGGCCAGGGCGCGACACACCAGGTTGAGGACCTGCTGCACGGGCAGACGCACAGCTGAGGCTGGGTCCACACTGTGGGGAGAGGAGAGAGGGGCGAGAGACAGAGAGAGGTGGTGGAGGAGAGAGGGGGGAGAGTCATAGAGAAGTGGTGGAGAGAGGGGGGAGAGTCACAGAGAGGTGGTGGAGGAGAGAGGGGGGAGAGTCACAGAGAGGTGGTGGAGAGAGGGGGGAGAGTCACAGAGAGGTGGTGGAGGAGAGAGGGGGGAGAGACATAGAGAGGTGATGGAGAGAGGGGTAGAGAGAAAGGTGGTGGAGGAGAGAGGGGGGAAAAAGGAGAGTAAATCACAGTGTGTTTGTATATGTTTGTGAGGTGTGTATGAATGTGTACCTGAGATTGTGTGTCTGTACCTGTGTGTGTGTGTACCTGAGTGTGTGTGTGTGTACCTGAGTGTGCGTATACGTGTGCGTGTGTGTGTGTGTACCTGAGTGTGCGTATGTGTGTGCGTGTACCTGAGAGTGTGAGTGAGGGCCAGGCACACGGCCCGGTAGCGGTGCTGCACCTGCAGCAGGACCAGGGGGTCTGTGTCGTCCAGGAGGGGGTAGGGCAGCTCCACGCCCGGGCCCTCGTACTGCACCGTCCCCTCTGCACCACCAGGGGGCACAGGCCATTACTCACACAGCACACACCACCACCACCACCACTACCAACCACCACCACCACCACTACCAGGGGGCACAGTCCATTACTCACACAGCACACACCACCACCACCACCACCACCACCACCAGGGGGCAAAGTCCATTACTCACACAGCACCACCACCACCACCACCACCAGGGGGCAGAGTCCATTACTCACACAGCACACCACCACCACCACCACCAGGGGGCAGAGCCCATTACTCACACAGCACACACCACCACCAACCACCACCACCACCACCAGGGGGCAGAGTCCATTAATCACACAGCACACACCACCACCACCACCACCATCTGGGGGCACAGTCCATTACTCGCAAAGCACGCCACCAGAACTGTACCTGACTCTGAACTTTGGTAGAGCTGTGCCAGCATGCCATTGGCTGTTGCCAGCAGACAGTGGATCTGATTGGTCCAGCCCTCCGCTCTGCCCCCGCCTCCTCCTCCTCTCTCCAAGACTCCGCCCAGACAGGGCAGGCGACCATAACACTCACACGCCATCTGGAGACGGAGAGAGAGAGAAGGAGAGAGAGACAGGGACAGAGACGGAGAGAGAGAGGGGGAGAGAGACAGGGACAGAGAAGGAGAGAGAGAGGGGAAGAGAGACAGGGACAGAGAAGGAGAGAGAGAGACCGACAGGGACAGAGAAGAAGAGAGAGAGACGGACAGGGACAGAGAGGGAGAGAGAGACGGACAGGGACAGAGAAGAAGAGAGAGAGACGGACAGGGACAGAGAAGAAGAGAGAGAGACCGACAGGGACAGAGAAGAAGAGAGAGAGACGGACAGGGACAGAGAAGAAGAGAGAGAGACGGACAGGGACAGAGAAGGAGAGAGAGACGGACAGGGACAGAGAGGGAGAGAGACGGACAGGGACAGAGAAGAAGAGAGAGAGACGGACAGGGACAGAGAAGAAGAGAGAGAGACGAACAGGGACAGAGAGGGAGAGAGAGACGGACAGGGACAGAGAGGGAGAGAGAGACGGACAGGGACAGAGAGGGAGAGAAAGAGAGGAAAGAGGAGGATATAGAAGGAGGGGGAGGAAAAGGGGGAAAGTGAGAGAGAGGAAGAGGCAAATGAAAGAGAGAACATTGAGGCAAACCAGATTAGAGGAAGTGATGGAGGGGTGAAATATTCAATATAAAGGATGAAAGCTCCCAATGTGACTGACCTCTTGTATTTTAAGATGGGCATTGTCCATCCTGGACAGAAAATAGGCTCCCAGCTTATCCTGTAGAGACGTGCGTCACACAACAACACAGTATGAAACACTACAGGGCTCCACAAATACTTAGTATCTGTAAATACGGGGTCAGTTTGTTCTCTCACCCTGAGCGAGCCACAGGCTCTGGGGTAGTACATCATACAGGCTGTCATGCCTTCCATTGCTGCTAGGTGGCACTGTCACAAAAACACACACATACAAACATGTTTACCGCATGTTCCACACCCTAGCATGGACACATCACTTATCAAGATTTAGAGAGAGAGACAGAAACAGAGAGAGAGAGAAACAGAGAGAGAGAGACCATGAGAGACAAACAGAGAGACAGAGAGTGAGTGATAGAGGAGAAACTTTAAGGGAAAAACAGGTGTGAGGTCAGCAACACAGCCCAGCCCAGCCCGCGGTGACCGGACCGGCTCTCCCCAGACCAAGAGCTACAGAGACCAGGGCTCACCTCAGACTTGAGGCCTAGGAGGGAGGTGAGGATCCCCAGGGTAGAGTTGAGGCCCACCTCCCGGGCAAGCTCCGGCAGCTGGGAGGAGAACTGGAGCAGGTCCTGGAGAACACTCACCGCCAGCTGGATAGACGGAAGAGGAGCCTGGGACTGAGAGAGGGAGTAGGAGAGGAGAGAGGGAGGAGAGGAGGAGGAGAGGGGAGAGGAGAGGAGGAGAGGGGGAGAGAGGAGAGGGGAGGGGAGAAGAGGAGGAGGAGAGGGGAGAAGAGGAGGAGGAGAGGGGAAAGGGAGGATAGGGGAGGTCACAGAGAAGTGATGATTGAAGTGATGTGTGTGTGTAATGTGTGTGTGCATGGTGTATGTCCTGTGTGAGCACCCTACCTGTATAACCTGTTGAACGGACCTCAGCCACGACAGACAGTGCTGCTGAAACACCTCACTTGAGGAGTCCTTCACCAACACCGACAGCAAGCACAAGCCTTCAAATCTGACACACACACACACACACAGAGGGAGGGAGAAAAAGAGAGAAACACGTCGTCAGAGAGACACGCTTAAAGTTATCTCCTAAAAACTGTGACCCGTTCAATCAATTCCCTATCGCCCATTGTGTTGGCGACGCACCTGGTTTTACTAGAGCTGAGCTTCGAGTTGATGAGACCCACGAGTCCCCCCACGGCACCAGAACTCTGTAGGTTGAAAAAGACTCGTTTGCAAGTGACAGGCCAAAACCACCGAGAACATTTGTAAAAGCTTTGCTAAGTTATCGTAAGCTTGTGTGTTGTAGTGTATTGTCACACTGGTGTACATAAAAGAAAATACAAATGCAAAGTGGGCCGGTCCATCTCAATGTAGCCTGTACACTGACGCTGTTACGAAGCGGTTGGGAGTTACACTATCAGTTAGCCTGCTAGCTGATATTACCTGTGTTGAGACCACGCCATGTTCCCGGTAGTTTGATAGAAGTGCGGGAAGATACTCGGGCCGTTGCTCTTTCAGAAGAGACACCAAACCCTCCGTTAAACGCATACTGGTTGGGCCATGCAGCCAAGCCGATGTAGCCATCTTGCTCGCCACTTCGCCACGCAACGGCGTCAGAATAAAGCGACCAACCTGGAGAGATGGTTGATGACGTAAATATAATGCGACTCCAGATAAAGTCTGTGGAATATAATATGTTGTGTTGCTCACTAGTTGAGGCATAAAAACAACCGGTTGAGGACTGTATACGCGCTTTAGAGTTCGATGGTCGTTATAAATTCACTGTTATCGTGCCTTGTGAGGTTAGTAAGTTAATTGTATTCGCCTGGACCGTCGAGGAGGAGCGAAGTGGTACTGATGGCTAACGACAGACTTCGAGCGCTCGAGGAAACCGAGAAGGAAATTGCAATGATTCTGCAGTGTGCTGGTCTGTGCTCTATTGACATCCCGTCGCAATCATCAGACGTGTATTTTTCTTATAACGTTGGGGTTTATAAATGTCTTTATTTTGTGTTTAGTCTGTTAAACAGTGTTTCTTATTCATAACCTCTCATCGGTCTCCTAGGCAACATCGTACTGGAGCTGTCAAAAGACAAACACAACGCCAGTTTTCTGGACCGCCAGCTCGGCCAGTTTCAAGGTTCCGTTAACAGAGTGGAGAGCGAGCTCAGCTCACAGATCCGCTACCTCACTCAGGTAGGTTCCGCATCATGAAACACACACACACACCTGCTGAAAAAACTCTTAGTCGGCCCGAGACTGACACCCACCCCCTCCACCCCCCAGGTGGCCACAGGTCAGCCCCACGAGGGCTCCACTTACTCGGCCAGGAAGGACTGCCAGATGGCCCTGAACCGTGCTGAGTACGCGCGCGTCAAGCTAGGGGAGTTAGGGCGCACCTGCGAGCTCACACTAGACCCTCAGACCTGAGGAGGGAGATGACTTGATAACGATCACCCTTATCAGGCTACACGATCAGAGGAGAGGGGGGACAGAAACAAAGCTGAAATTATCTGACAGAGAAGATGAACGGTCAGATGTTTGTCAACGTTGTTGGCTGCTTGATGTGTGCCTGCGCGTGAGGTCAGGTGGTTCGTTTTTCAGTCTGTTGAAAAGAAAGAGGTGCTGTGTCGTTGTGTTTTGTATAGTTCATAAGAGTATGGTACCAGGAGATCTTTTGTAATAAAACGTTTTTTTTACTGTCTTCGTGGCCTTGTGTGTTACTATACTATCAGTCTCCCCACATACACACAGAGACATTCCAATACAGAGACATAGAGACAACGTTGTATGTTAACTGTTTTTTCACATTTTTTAATTTTCTAAAATGCAGTACAAAATAAAGAAGCAACATATATTTTCCAATGTTTGTTTTTTTCTGAGTAACATTTTAAAATATTGTACTTTTTTTCATTTACGTTTTTTTTCAGTTTTATTGACTAAAATAACATATTGCTTATACAGTATCTTTCCTCGATAACAATATACTTTTTCTCATCGTATCTGTGAATTAATTAAATTACCAGGTAGCACTGAAGTATCATTCTATGAATCGCATGTTTAGTAGTAATAGTTGTAGTAGCTTAAATTTGTCCTTTAGATAAAAAAAAATAGTATAGACTTAGAACACGGCAGTCTACTGTGACATGATGACGGGCGTTTCCATGGATACCTCTCAACTAAGATGGATGGGAACAAAATCAAAACATTTCTGCACTTGACTTGACAGAACGGGGGGAACAATCTAATTAACATTTTTTACATAAAAATAATCCAATACAAGAACATTTACATGGGACGTCTCCTGTGTTTCGGAGTTCTAAAAAGGTCTATCACAATTATTAGTCACAACGTTTTCATATTGTTGCCAGTGCATTGTAAGAATGCCATGCCATGCATCCAATCACAATATGAACATACAGTCTGTGACGTTGTCGTGTGACATTACGTTTCGCGATGTTGATGATGCCTCAGAAGATCTACAGCAGGGGTCGGCAAGTAACTTGGGCCACGGGCCAGTATTTTTCCTCGCCACTAGACGGCGGGCCAGAGTCTGGGTTACTGCCTATTTAGACGCTGCGATAGGTGCCCTTGCGATACGTGCACTCGCAACAACTAGGCCTATATGGAGAATGGGTAGGTCTACTACAAATAGCTAACGATAATAAACCATGTGCATGAGCCCATTGGTGGTCTGTTAACGAACTGTATCAACATGATCGTCACTGTCATCCCAACGTGGTGGGTCGTCATCGTTGGTGCACATAAATACTGTCATCAAGTGAGAATAGGATTACTAGGACCTAGTCAAGGTTTTAATGTGAGGTGAAATCGGAACTTCACATTAATGCGAGCAAAAATTTAATTTTTTACCTGGCTTTTTCAGTTCCTCCTGGGATCTTATCCCTTCCATTTTATTTTTTTCGCTTCAGCTTAATCTAGCTAACTCCCTCCACAACAATAAATTATGGTTTGTGTTTGAGAAACATGCGCGACAACTGAACTGCACTTTTTAATGCACGGTCTGATCATGCGCTTAATTAGATTAAAACATAATGTAGCCTATTAGCTTACTTTTCAGTCACACAGTAACTTAACAAACTTAAGGCATATCCTGTTATTCGGTGTGTGAAAAAAAACAAAGAGAAAGCAGGCGATCTTCTGGCCCAATTTATAAGCGGGCAAAGCGGCCCACCGTGAATTCTCCCTATTCTCCCGATGGCCATTCCGGGCCTGAAACTATAAATTAATAAGCAATGTCGTGGGGGGTGCTATCGGGGTGCTTTGGTCTTTCTTGGGGGTGCTGAAGCACCTGCTAGCCCCTTCCTAGCGCTGCCATAGAGAGCGCTGCCCATGATTACTAACCATAACTGTGCTTTCACCTCAGGCGATCTGTCAGCCGTGAGGTGTAGCGATCATATGGTAGCGATGACATGGCGAAAAAATACTTCAGAAAAGTCAATAAGTGTATTCGACTTCATGCAGCGACGGCAGCGCCGACAGCCGGCTGCCTTGAAGCTGAGAATGCCATTGGTTACTTCAAGTCAACCGGGCTGCAGGCGACGCCGGCGCTGCATGAAGTCGACAACATCTAATGACACCATACCCAGTTTCCGGTTTCAAAATAAAAGTCGACGGGGAAAAAAACGTTATAAAAAATATATCATTGGAAATATTTTGACGGGCCAAATAAAATCGCTGGCGGGCCACAATTGGCCCGCGGGCCGCCTGTTGCCGACCCCTGATCTACAGTTTCTCGTCACCTGCTAACATTGCTAGCACACGAGCCGTGTCACACTAAACGACAGATTCTTTAAAACCGTGTTTTGAAAACATTGGCGGACGGACGGACAAATGGAATTTACATAAGTTGAATTCAGGTTGCACACGATAAAAAATACATTCTTGTCTTTGAACAAAAACGTCTGAGAGTACCCAGACGACTCGGCCCTACAGGACGAGAACCTCTGGAGGAGGGAGGGGTAGGAGGAGTGGTACCCGATCCAAACCTATTAAGTCTATAAACAGAGTTTTATTTAAGGGGTTTGTTTTGGTGCTAGACCCTGATGGGCAAGGGGCAGCATAGCCACGAGGGGGACCTGGGGGGGGCTGGCTACGCCCCTGGTACGGGAATAAAAAGAAGATGAAACAGTGTATGGAGAAACAGGAAGTGTCTGTGTACTCTCTTATTCTGTGTGCCCCAACGAACCAACAGAAAAAGAAAAAAAAAACTAGTAAATCAGACTAAACCAGTTGACAACCGATCTGAAAGTCCAAGCCAAGCGACAGTCTGAAATGGATTCAGATCTTCCCTCCTGTAAGTTTGGCCTATTCCTTTCGTTTAACGGACTGGAGCGAGAGCTGTGTATTAAGACTGGCTTCCCGCGTCCATGACTGAGTGGCAGCACCTCTACAGCAGACGAGCCTACAGCAGGATCTTCATCCTCATCATCATCACCTGATTATTACCACGCAAAATACAACTATGTTGTTTTTCACCCATAAAAGGACAAGTAACGGTAACATTTGAATTAAGTATATCTCTGGAAAATATAACAACAAAAATAATATATATATATATATTTGTTTTCCGTCCTCCTACCTGCTTCTTGTCCTAAGATCTGTGTCTCTTTATAGACTTTACAAAGAGGAAAATAACTCTATATAAGACCAAACTATATAAGACTTATAGTAGGAGAGACAAAGAACCAAACTATGCCTTTTACAGACCGACCTAGGATCCCATCTCACCTGACCCCAGATCTGTGCTTACAATCCAATATATTTCGCGACTTCTACATCAAATATACAGTAGTCCTATCCCTGAACCCAACACACAGAGCAGCACTTCCTCTACCTGACACCAGGTGGCGCCATGACACACAGCTCCATCCCCTGGCATTAGCGTGTGTGTGCGTACACCCACGTCCATCCTGTCCTTCTACAAGCCCACAACGCCATGCTGCAAGCCCACTGACACACGCGTCTCGTTCATGGAAACACGCCCCTGCCTGTAAGATAGTATCTAAACACAACTGTACTTCATTGACACAGTCACTATTCACACCGTAATAGATAAACAACATAATAGATAAGGTAGTCGTGTATGTGTGTGTGTGTGTGTGTGTTGGTCTACGGGAGAAGTGCCATCGTCAAATCAATCATCATTAATCAAGAAGGAAAAACATGACGACAATAATAATTGCATAAACCCTATGCTCGTGTTCCCTATAAGTAGTTGTGCAGAGAGAGAGAGATTTAACATGGTTCTGACATCATAGCCGACATCTGCTCCACCTCCACTGAGACCACACACACACAATCAACCCTGAATCTACGGATCCAAACATGGAATATATACCTAACGATGTTGGACGGCTCTTTCCCCCAGATCTCTCCATCTCTCCCTTCCCTTCTGCCCCGCTTTCACTTTCTTTTTTCATTCTCTTTCATTCATTTGTTCTCTGTTTCATCTGTTTCTCACCCTGGGTTTAGGGAAAGAAGGCAGGGAGAGAGAGGAGTAGGGAGAGGAGAGGAAGAGAAGAGAGAATGAGAGGAGAGGATGAGAGGAGAGGAAGAGAGAAGAGAGGATGAGAGGAGAGGATCAGAGGAGAGGAAGAGAGGAGAGAGGAGAGGATGAGAGGAGAGGATGAGAGGAGAGGAGGAGAGAGAGGAGAGAGGAGAAGAGATGAGAAGAAATGAGGACATGAGATGAGGAGGGAGGGGGAGGGAGGGAGTAGAGGAAGAGAAGAAGAGGGATGAGAGAACAGAGATGTGCGGTAGGCCGTTGAGACCACGGACACTCTTAGCCCCTCAAGCCCAGGTTGGGTGTCTGGTCTTGGGGGAGGGAGAGCGAGAGCTAGCAGAAGTGGTCATCCTCATCCTTGTCATCCTTCATTCCCTTCAGCCGCAGACGGGCAAAGTCCTCAAACACAAAATCATCATCCTGAGAGAAATTACTGAGGGAGAGAGAGGGAGAGAGAGCAGCAGGAGAAGGAGATGATTAGTATTGTGTCCAACAAAATGAATAATTACAAACACACACACACACCAATATACACACACACACACGCACTTGGTCTCAAACTCTATCAGGTTGGTGTCCACTGGGGCATCTGATTCTGGAACAGCTATAGGAGGAGAACAACATTACTGCAAAGATTGGAGCAAATTACACACACACACATACACCTTCACGTACACACATGTGCACACACACACATACACCTTCATGCACACACATGTGCACACACACACACACACCTTCATGCACACACATGTGCACACACACACACACACCTGACTGTGGCCTGGAGGGGGGTTGGTCCGAGGGTTTGGGGTGCATCAGAACGAAGGGCAGCTCCACAGAGACATCCCTGTAAGGGCACACACACACGCACACACAAACACACCATCACATCAGTCAGGACCAGCTGAACTCTGAGCTGCAAGCTCATTGGGGCATGACTTGTAAAAGGGCAACATAAATACAGTTCGATTTGATGTGATTTGAGTGGGAGAAAGAGAGAGTGAGTGTGTGTGTTTGAGGGTGTGAGTGCGTGTGTGTGTTTGAGGGTGTGTGTGTGTGTTTGAGGGTGTGTGTGTGTGTGCGTGTGTGTGTGACGTACCCTCCACGGGACACCACCAGTTTGACCTTGACTCTGTAGGACACCAGAATTCCCAGGACCTCCTTATTAGACACGTCTTTCACTCTGGAAGCACACAGACAGACAGACACACACACACACACACACACAGACATGACATGAGGCACACGTCAGACACGGCACATGTTTGTTTCATGCAACATTCTTCTGATGTCTGTCATATGTATGTCTCAATGTGTGTGTGTGTTGGTGTGTGTTGGTGTGTGTTGTATCTGTGTGTGTGTGTGTGCCTCACCAGAGTGTGTGTGTGTTGGTGTGTGTTGGTGTGTGTTGTGTCTGTGTGTGTGTGTGTGCCTCACATGGTGGAGGAGGCCAGGTTGGTGTCCTCATGCTTCAGCTTGCCGTCCAGGGCCAGCCCTCTCTTCTCCCTGTTGTTGGTCAGCGTGGGGGTGAGGGTGTACACCTTACAGAACGTCGAGCTGGGGGACACCTGGTCACTGGGGGAGGGGAGGGGGGGGGGGGGTAAAGGGATGAGGAGGTAGAGAGAAAGAGATGGATTACATTATCTTCATGCTTTTCGCTTCCAGAGGTGCTGAGAGGTCAAGAAGCCAATCAGAGTCCGGCAGCTTCAAGGAGTCCCACCTGGTCCAATCAGGGTTGTTGGATTGTCAGATGCACCAATCAGTCACAAAGACAGTCACGGTAACCACATACCACCCACCAAGCCACACGACTCTACTGGACCAGGGTTGTGTGTGTGTGTGTGTGTGCGTGTGGACCTATTTGTGTGCGTGTGTTTAGAGACAGTTAAACAGAAGTGTCACAAAAAGCTGATATGAGGAAAAGATTGATAGTTCTCTGTTGGACAATAAAAAGACGTTCAGGATCACATCAGCTTCAGAAATGCAGTTGAACATTTGAACTAAAAGGATTTTTTAAGTTGAAGAATGTAGGACTTCTGATTTTAGAATGTAAACATTGAGAATGTTAGAACGTTAGAATTTAGAATGTTAGAATGTTAGAATTTAGAACTTTCAAACACAGAATTGTAGAAATCTAGAACGTACAACTGGCCAGGGCAGCTATGAAGTCATATTTAAGGGACAGGGGCGTACCTTGACTTCAGTCAGAGTTTGGGAGGGAGGGAAGAGGGGTGGTCGGGGGTGACGTGTTCTGTTTCCGCGGTTACTCACCGGTCGGAGGCGTGCCCTACAGCTTTGCTGTAGGCGTCAGAGGAGTGGAGGATCACCTCTGTCACCTGCACAACTGAGACAGCAATACCCACAACCCCCGTGAGGGGTGAGGTCATCAGAGGGCGACACGCGAGGGAGGCGGGGCGGGGAGGGAGAACTGCCATGAAGTCATAACATGGAGACCAAGGGGGGGTCTGAAGGATCGATCGCTGTGATGTCATAAGGAAGGGACAAAAGCGCTGATGGGTCAAGCTGTGCGGGGGGAGGGGGGGGGGTCGTTTCACAGGACCATGGGACTGGGTGAT
>NW_025813955.1:0-56502 GCF_021917145.1 Hypomesus transpacificus
CCTCCTCATGGGTTCATAAACACCAAACAGTTTGATAGTGCATCTGACTTCTTCCATGCTACACAGAGGCTGTTTAATGCACAGCGTGTGCCCTGCCAGACAGGAAGTGAAAACGAGCTCAGCCTGGGTTTTCTTGTGTTGTAAGACACGGTCAAGTCAACCACGCAGCAGGACCCAGATAACTACCACTGCCGGCTGCTTCCGCTGCAAAAACAGAAACACACTAACCAACACACCCACACACACACACCCACCCACACACACACTGCAGGAAGGGTTTGGCTAAGACCCCAGAACACATATAATCCTATAATCACAGATCCCACTCTAGACTTTCCCTCTCAAACAGCTTTTTCTTAGTATTTCTGATTTGTGATCATCAGAGATAGAAGCCTGTCTCTGGGCTTTAGGAGTGACACACACACACCTGTCACACACACCTGTCCGTCCAGACTTACTTGCTCTGCTGGTGACAGATAAGGTTGGAATCAAATTTGGCAAACCGGATTTTGATTGAGAGGGTTTGAGTTTGAGGGAATTGCTGCGTGCCAGATTGAGAGAGGAGCTCTGGTTTGATGGATAGATTGATTTATGAATCGGTCATGCGTGTGTGTGTGTTGTGTGTCCTTACAAACCCACCTCTTGCAGCATTCAGAGACCATCCTTCTTCTTCTCATCAACTTCCCCACCAGAGCAGATAATATCCCAATATGGCGTTACAGCATATCATGTCACTGTGACATGTGGGAAGTGTGTGACAGCCTGATAGGGAAGCTGGCTAGTCAGAGATCATTCCCTTCAGAGAAGTCATTATCCTTCAGACCCCTAGCTCTGCTCTTTCATCTATCCCTCCATCCCTCCATCCATGCCCTGTGCCAGGAAACACGATGTAGGATTTCTCTCTCTCACCCAGAAGCCCCACCCTCTGGTCTCTCTGTTTACCTGAGCACACCTGTTGTCACATGCAGTCACTGCTATGCCTCTCAGCTCCTAATCAGTCTGTGCCCTTTCCCTCCCTCCTGTACCACAAGGATCAACCTCTTTTGACTTCTGTGTTAATGACAACTAGGCCTCTGCTGCAATAACTGTTCAACAACATTCCATCTTTTGAATTGACCTTTGCCAGTTTATGTGAGTGCAATTGAAGTTGTGCTTCTCTTTCATCTGCTTCCTTGTTGCTTAGAAACAGCACCACTGAAACTTGCAGAACCATTTGTTTCGCATGGTGTCTGTAACTGTGTCTGTAACGGTGTCAGTCTGGCATTGTGTCTGTAACTGTGTCTGTAACCATGTCTGTAACGGTGTCAGTCTGGCATTGTGTCTGTAACTGTGTCTGTAACTGTCTGTAACTGTGTCTGTAACGGTGTCAGTCTGGCATTGTGTCGGTAACGGTCAGTCTGGCATCGTGTCAGTAACTGTGTCTGTCGGGCATTGTGTCTGTGTGGCAATTGTCTATCAAGTGTCTGTTTAGATGGCCTGCACACCCCTTCAAACCAAATCTGCCTCATTGATCAGTAACTATAGTGTAGGCTGCACATACAGAGATCCAAGAGTCGTTTATTACTGGGATTCACTGCCACTGCTTGTTCAATATTCACTTAGTAGCCTTTAGCAAATCGCCAATAACTAGTTTGACTTTTAGAGGCAATAGTCTGTGGTGAATAACTTTCCTCTCGTACACACAGGGTACAACTGGCAATAGAGAGTCACCGTAAAGTGTTCAGCCTATGCTACTTTGTTTATAGTTTCCCTATTTTATTGGACGGACTTTATGACTTGTGCTGTCCAAAACAGTTAAACACTGCCAATCTGCTGAAGTCGTATTCTGCAGTAGGCCTACGACAGTGCACAGTTGATTGTGTGCGGGCCTGTAACCCACCATCAACGTTCATGCAAACTTAGTTACTTGATACATTGTGCCGTGTCGGCTATGATAGCCAGGCAACAACTGATACGGTGGAACACGATGAGTTTCCCCAAACTGACATCACACTTATTAACTTAGTTGGCCAACACAGTTCATTTTCTAATAAAAACATAGACTACACAATAACACAATCCAACTGTCCTGTGGTGACACGTTCCGTACACATCCCAGACCATGCCCCAAAAGGGTTCAGCTTTTACGAAGAACTTACCAGCTCTCGTCCTCCAGTTCCTGCCGTCCCTATTCCAGTCGAAAAGCTATTATTTGTCCCGTAAGTTTTATTTAGCCTACATACAGCCTACTAGAAACAAGTTCGAAGCTTCAGCTCGGTCGCTACCTTTTAGTATTCTCATGAACTTAATAAGTAATGGGGCTGAAACTTTTCTTTCTTTTCCCTTCCTTTCCTCCCCCCGCCGCCCCCTTTCTACGGCCACGAAAGAAGCCACTTCCGCGAACAAATGGCCGCGTCATCTGGCCTCTGCCGCTAGCTGCAGTTTGCACCTGGCCTGTGAGCTCATTGCTCGACAGTCATGATTGTGGGGAAAAAGGAACAGATTCCCGCTAATTACATGGCACCAAATCGATGTAAATTTGTATTTAGACGTGTTTAGCATGTTAGCATATGGCATTACATATGTTATTATATTAGCGTATTTTTATGCAAACTGAGAAAAAGACTTTATTTGACATGTGATACAGTTTTATACATAACAGAAGGCATACATAAATGGCATTCTACTTTAACGGAACACTGTCCTCTGCTGGTAAGAGTGGGAAGGAGCGCAAGAGAAAGGAGATACAGATAATTGTGCTTTTCTCCGTAACTTAAACAACAACAAAAACATATGTGATATCAATAATACTAAATTATAATAATGCTGTCTCTAACACTTCCAAACGACACTGCAACACCACCGGACAAGGATACATTCTGGGGTACAATTTTAGTGCGACACAACACCCATACTGTACTTCCGCCTTGTAAAAGGCGTGGTGATACGATCCGCCTTCTGTAATCTCATTGGTCCCCTGCATTCTGAAGTAGCACTTTGCAGTATATGATTGGTTGGGCTGTGTTCTTCTGCGTGTGAGTGACATTCGCTTCATTAACGAATACATAACGAGGACTTACGCGATCCCGGGGTAAGCGTTTTGTTGACTATCAGCCTGTTATCAAATCGTTCATAGTTGCCACCTAAAGTAGTCTTGGTATCTTCTTTGACAGCTCTATTGAAACGGCGTAACCCAGCAATATATTTCATATCAAATGTAGCTAGCCCATAGTCAGATTTAAGCAACTGTCATGTTCAAAGGAGGAAGCAGAACAAGCCGGGTTTCTTGACCATGGCGAAATGGAGTCTGGGCTAAAGGTGATCAATAACTGCCTTTCAGCTTGTCAGCTCAATAAACTGTAGTAGCCCGACAGAAATACTTCTTAGATCAGTTACGTGCTAACTGCAGTCACCAGTGTGTTATAGTAAGGTAAAAATGAATACAGAAATGAACTCGTAAGAGCAATTTATATAAATCGGGTGACACACACTTAAACAGACACAATGCACACGTGCTTAGGGGTATGCTGGACAGAGTAAATCTACCAAGTTAGTCTAATATTACTCATTAACCACATTATCAAGCTTAAACATCCATGTTTACACTGCAGCATGCTCCTCTCTCTTTCTCTCTCTCTCTCTCTCTCTCTCTCTCTCTCTCTCTCTCTCTCTCTCTCTCTCTCTCTCTCTCTCTCTCTCTCTCTGTCTCTCTCTTTCTCTCTGTCTCTCTCCCTCACACACACACATTCTGCTAGTCGTTTCTGTGTGCTGTGCTCCTGCAGCTCTGGATGCTGCTGTCTCTTCCCAGACTGAGTAGAGCAGCGGTGCGCGTGAGGAGAGTGACGGCTCAGGTCACCAAGGCAACCATGTCTCAGAACCACAGGGACGGCAGTGTCTCAGCCCAGGCTGAGGGGGGCGCTACCACTGCGGCCATCCTCATCATCGGAGATGAGATACTGAAGGTGCGACCAGAGGTGGTGTAAGGAGTGCCATGTGTCACTCGCTTTCTTTGGATAAGATTAACACTATCCTGTGGGTTTGACTTCTCTCTCTCTCTCTCTCTCTCTCTCTCTCTCTCTCTCTCTCTCTCTCTCTCTGTCTCTCTCTCCCCCTCTCTCTCAGGGTCACACAGTGGACACTAACAGTGCCTTCCTGTCTCGGTCGTTGAGGAAGCTGGGCGTGTGTGTGGAGCGAATCACCGTCATCCCCGACCGGCAGGAGACCATCTCCAAGGAGGTGGCTCTCCTCTCTGCCCAGCACACGCACCTCATCACCTCCGGGGGCATCGGCCCCACCCACGACGACGTCACCTTCGAGAGCGTTGCCATGGCGTTCCAGGAGGAGCTGTACCCACACCCGGAGCTGAGCCAGCTGGTGCAGGAGTTCTTCGGGGTGGTGGATGAAGACAGCCCAGCTATGAAGCTGGCCAGGGTCCCTCGCTCCTCCAGACTCAACTATGGGACTGATCCTCAGACTGGAAAGCTCTTACGCTACCCTCTGGTAGGGCCTCTGCATTACAAGCACAGCTGATTTATGGAGCAGCAGTTTGACTGAGAGCACTGTATGAGCAGGAGCTGAAGGGTTAGAAGGGTGTAGTTCTGACTGTATTTCACACTGTACACTTGGATTACATTTACATTTATGCATTTAGCAGACTTTTATCCTAAGAGACTTCCAAGAGAGAGTTTTACAAAAGTGCATAGGTCACTGATCATAACAACGAGATAGCCCCAAACATTGCGGGTAACCAAAACAGGAAGCATACATTGTGGAAACCAAATAAGTGCCAATGGGAAAAACCATAAGAGCATGCAGTTAAACAAGTTTCAATTAAACAACATGAACCTCAAAAAGTGCAAGAGTGAACCTGTAGAAAAGCAAGCAACAATAATATAATTCACATTGAGTACAAGAAGTTAAAGTCCCTCAATAAGAGTCATTGTGTTCTTGGAGGAAACTCACATCAGGTCCAGCAAATCATTCCTATGTACCATTGTACTCCTGGATTACATACATGTATGAAATACATACCATATGTGCTGTTCTACAATGAGGTTTCATATATTCATGACTCGGTTATTAGCCTATCATCATCCACTGTGTGAGTCACAACTTCATCATTCTGAGATGATGTCATTTCCTGGTCCTCCTTCCTGTCTCCCAAGGTTAGTGTGCGTAACGTCTATATCTTCCCCGGAATCCCGTCTCTGCTGGAGAGGGCCTTTAAGGGTCTGGAGCACCTGTTTGCTGGTTCAGGGACCACCTTTCACACACACGAGGTGAAACTAGAGCCATGGATTAAATGTCATCTCAAATCCCTGGGTCCAGCAGACCCCCAGGTGCTGTAGGACACGTCTGACCCTGTCACGTCTGACCCTGTCACGTCTGTGCTGCAGGTGTTTGTGGATGCTGATGAGACTCAGATTGCTCCGGTTCTGACCAAGCTGCAGATGGGCCTGGGTCGGAAGGTGGCCCTGGGTTCCTACCCTGACTGGCTGAGTAACTACCACCGGGTGAAGCTGGTGCTGGACTCAGACAGCCAGGAGGAGGTGAACCAGGCCCGGGCCAAGCTGCTGGACCAGCTGCCTAAGGGAAGCGTGGTGCCGCTGGTCACAGACCCAGTGTCCATCGCTACCGAGGAGGTGTACACCCTGGCCAAGAGTGGTGAGAGAGGGAGAAGGGAGAGAAGAAGGGGGCGAGGGAGGGAGGGAGGGATAGAATGAAGGTTATTAAATAAGCTTTATGTACCTTCAATCATTTATGGCTTTCAAAAATGGCTGGCTTTGTGTCGCCATATTTTATGCTCACCTTTTAGAATGCACATGCTGTTTTGGTCACACAAATGAGATTTTTAAGCCCTGGGAACAGACATTGAAATGAAATTGTCACAAGGTGTGGGAACCCTGTATGATAGCTTCCTATTCAGAGCCTCACCTCTCCTGCAGGTACCCCACTGGGTGACAAGGTGGCTTCTGCCCTGAAGACCATAGAGGGCGCTCTGGAGCAGTACTCCTCTGACGAGGTCTGTGTTGGTTTCAACGGAGGCAAGGACTGCACAGCACTGTTGCACCTGTACTACGCAGCACTGAAACGGTGAGCCGGCGGTCGTCTCGGGGAAAGGGACTGAAGGAGGACAGGAGGATAGGAGGAGAAGGCTAGAGAGAGAGATATGGAAACAAAAAAGTCTAAAGAGGAGTGATGTTGGTCGACTGATAACAGGCCAGAAGGAACCGAGGAGTGGTGCAGAGGAGTAGTTCTTCTCTTCCTCTGTGTTCTGTCCGTAGCTTGAGAGCGGACAGCGTGAGTAAGAATGTTGAGAGTGTCTCTCTCTCTCAGGCGGTACCCAGACGGGAAAGACAAGGTGAAGGCGCTCTACATTCGCATCGTCTCTCCGTTTCCAGAGATGGAGAGATTTCTCCAAGACACCATCAAAAGGTGAGCTATCCCTCCCTCCCTCCATCCCTCCAGCCTGACCTCCCCATCTTCAGCTAGGGCTCGTTATCTAGCAATGCTCCTCCCTCACTCTCAGCAGTATTACAATCAATATTATGAGAAAACAGCTCAGTATTTAGCACCTGTTCTCTGTAGATACGACCTGGACTTGTTCTCAGTGGAGGGCAGTATTAGGCAGGCTCTGAGTGAGGTTCAGGAGAGGAGAGCGGAGCTGAAAGCCGTGCTGATGGGGACCCGCAGGACTGACCCCTACTCCCACACCCTGACCCCCATGTGCCTCACCGACCCTGGCTGGCCCACCTACATGAGGGTGAACCCTCTACTGGTGAGATAACACACACGCACACACAAACGCATCCCAGTTGTGTCAACCTCCTTTGCTGTGTTCGTATTCTGCTAATGGGATTTGTAATATTTATATCTGTTCCCCATCTCCTTATCCTCTAACCCTTTCTTTTTTATTTCTGTTCTGTTCTCTCTGTCTATCGCTCTCTCTCTGTGTCTCTGTCTTTCTGTCTCTGTCTTTCTGTCTGTGTCTCTCAGGACTGGACGTATCATGACATCTGGTCGTTCCTGAGGACTCTCTATGTACCATACTGTATTCTCTATGATAAAGGGTAAGATCCCTCTGATACCAGGGGTCACATGTACCAGGGGTCACATGTACCAGGGGTCACATGTACCAGGGGTCACATGTACCAGGGGTCTATGTACCAGGGGTCACATGTACCAGGGGTCACATGTAGCAGCTCTGTTGGTGTCACTAGAGGAAGTGAGGTCACTACAGTGAGAGTACAGTGTTTTTTTTGTTCTGTTCTGTGTGGTGACCTCAAAATGTGCGTCTGCTACCTTCACTAACATCCTCCCCCTGTCCCTGCTACCTTCACTAACATCCTCCCCCTGTCCCTGTGTTGTCACTTCCTGTAACCCCGTCTGTCTGTTTCCTGACAGCTACACGTCTCTGGGCAGCATGGACAACACCTGCAGAAACTCCTCCCTCCAGGTCCTGGACGACAGGGGCGTGGCCCACTACAAGCCCGCCTACCAGCTGGAGAACGAGGACGAGGAACGCAACTCCCGTGCCTGAACAGGATATGATGTCACTTCCTGGAGCGGAGTTCTGAGGCGGAGGTTGCCCGTGGGCATGGATGTGCTTCACCTCCACTGCTGATCTGGAAATGAACCAATCACAACACTGCTGATCTGGAAATGAACCAATCACAACACCAAGCTGAGAAACCCAGAGAGGCAGTGAGTCCTGTACCCGGACACGGCAAAGGGTCACGAGGAAAGGGGAGCGGACTGACAGAAGGCTGTGTGTGTGTGTGTGTGTGTGTGTGTGAATCTATGAGTGTTTGTGTGTGCCTGAATGGTGTGTGTGTGTGTGTCTCAGTGTAAAGGTCAAATCCTATGGTTTGCAATAAAGCATTAATCATTTGCCAGATTTTATTGGCTCATCCTTTGTGACTGTCATAAAGTGGACCAGTGCGACACCCAGCACAGGAACCAGCGCTACCTCCACAGTTAACGATGGGGCCTGTGAACACACTGTTCAGTGTTGTGCCATGTAAAACTGGGCCTAATATGCAAGTACTACAATAGGCTATCTTAAATTAATTATAATCCCCGCTTCCTCCCTCCTCTGTGGCCTCTAGAGGTAAGAGTGTAAACCTCTGGACCTGTAGTAGGCTAGAAAGGTCAAGTTGATTAGTTTATTGATACATTTACTCAAACTAACACACGTTTCCTGTTTCCTAAACCTCATTTCCTATGCTTAGAGGGTCAGGTTTTATTTATTGAAGAGGTTGTTTTGTGACAAAACAGATAATACATATAATTTGCATCCTCCGAGCATCCTCCTCCGCATCATGAGTAGATGCAGTTCTGTCATGTGACCTCAAGAGCGCGTTCTTCTCATGTTTTCCACAGCCTCGTGATTACAATAAATTACCTTTTCTGTTTTCAGGGATGATTGAATCTCGGTTTATCGATCTCCTTCTCCGCGCCTGGAGATTAGTCAACGCTGCGGCTGTGTGGATCAATACCGGCCGATCTAATAAGGCGGGTCGCTTACGAGGCCGCCCCGGGCCTCACAGACTGTTACACCTCCAATTACCATCTCCTCCCTCGGTGTCTCACTGCCCTCAACTTGTCTGGTTACGCTGTTGAAGCATGCTGGAATTATTATTAATAACAACAATAAGGAAAGCAATAAGAGAAGCTTTATAATCATAGCAAAAGTAATGGTGTGTTTGAATGGTAGAATCAATAAGAAATTGCCTCGAATACGATGTGAATTCTGTTTAAGTTCCAGTTCTATTTTATCAGATGCCTGTAAACCCATGTCAGCGTTGTGAAATGGATGTAGGCCTACCTATATTTCTGACAGAAGGTGATAGAGACCTTTACCATTTCTATTCAGGAAAAGTTGATGGGTCTTTGAGAACATAGTGTCCTTCTTTCTCTCCATCTCTCTGCCCCCTCCCCGATTTATTTTCCATTTTCTCCCCCATCAATATTTTCTTACAAGCATCTCTCTATTTTTCACCTTAGTCCATCTTCAATCGCTAGTGTGATAATATTGGGCTCAGCTTGACGTTAGACCACGCGCAAGGTGTGGAAACATCTGACAGATCCTGATTTCGGAGTGAACTACCATTAAACATGTCCTGATGTAAGGCTGCTTTAGCAAATTATGGTGTATTTAAAATCTTGGATGTGTCCAATCCAATTCTGGACTGGCTCCAGCAGAGTAAAACGAGACGGTGACGGCATGAGACAGCAATTTAGCTGCGTGTCTTGGTAGAGATACCGCAGAGAGTGCGTGAATCTTCTCTCACTTGTCAGACATTATCTGGAGAGGAAAGGGTCCTTTGAGTCTATGCAAATGACCCATCTGCATGTCAAGTCAACCAACCATAACAAGGGGAATAGGATGTTCAGTATCAAAGTGTCATACATTAAAAGTGGATGAGAGAGGAAAAAGGAGGGAGAAAAGGAAAGGAGGGTGAGTGTTTGGTGTGACCGAGTGAGCTGCTTTGTGTCTAGACTTGGTTTTCCTCACATGAAGGCAGACTCATAAATGTTACAGGTTCGTCACAGTTGTGAGTTCACATCATAACGGCCAGACCCCCTGCTCGTACCTGGGCGCATGCGGTGGTTTTAGAAACGCCTTTCAAACAAGACATCAGTAGGTTCACTCAGAGCAAATGTACCATGGAAACACGTTCTTACTAAACCTGATGAGAGTTCACAGGGAATTCTGCGTGACTGCTGTTGGAAGATTTGTCTTGTAGTCTCGGTGTTCAAACATAAAAATAGATTTAAAATGTATTACTTTCAGTGTCCTACGGACGTCCTATAGTCATGTATTTACATATATTTTCTTGAGCAGACTTCACGATCATAAGGTCCTGGGTAACTCTGTAGTCTCTCTTGGTTGGTATCTAGATTAATCAAAAGTATAATTATATGACACTGACTCAGTAAAAAACTGAACTGATACACATTTATTTTATATATATTATATACATTTATATATTTGCTTTATACATAATGTCTAGTCCTTGTCTAATGCTAACCTTGTCTGATAAAAAAACGACTGCAGGTTGTTTGTATAGGATAAAATAATATCTGGTCTGAAAACTTGGCCAGTGATCTAATAGTATCCACTTAATTGACCAAACCAAAACAAGAACAAATATTCTATATTGTATAGACATATAAACAAAAGAAAACAGCAGTTATTTATAAGTATAGCAGTATTGTGAAAATTTAGAAATTGATCAATATAGATACTTCGGTCCACTCATGTCAAACACCAAATCCCAGTCCTATTTACAGGGTAAACATGAAGCTTATTTTACGAATAGTGAAATAGATTAAAAGAAAACTCTTTTTTTTAAATTAACACAGACATCAATAAGTTTCCCACCCTTGCAGATTTTTGCATCTTGTGGGAAGTGCTTCCAAATTACGAGAAAACAGCACGTTCTAAAAAGCTTTCTCACAATTTCCCCTTTCACCACCTAAACTTCCCTTCTCTCTCGTAAACCTTGCTTGCAGAATACAGGAAACGTTAAATTGGCCACTGTTTTCAGACAGAGAGAATATCTGCATGTCTTGACAAATACATGGGTGTCAACAAGGTGCTTCATGAATTCAAGGAAGGTCAGAGTTAACGTGGCTCAGCCTGAAAACGTCCTCCTTTGTAGAGGTGGCCAGGGACACTGAAGTAAAGATGTACTATTATAAAGTATTATAAGGCCCAAACAGCTCCAGAGATCTGGCCTCTAGTCATTTGGGATGGTAAACAGCATGAAGGCTGGTAAGTCAGTGTGGAGAAGAACAGAAAGGAATCCAGTGGGGATGTTTATTGCCTGTCGCTTAAAGGGGCTAATACAGAAAGGATAGCAACCTTCTGGGTTGTTGTGTTCTCGTAAATATGATTACATTACATATATGAAATTGTGTACATTTGTTCATTTTTATTACCCGTCTCCAGTGTTGAAGGACAAGAAGGATCTTTGTTGTAAATGTTTATGATAACATTGAGTTATGTATGGACTGTTGAATTCTTTAAACAATGTTCAATTTATTTTATTTGAGCAATCTTCAGCTAAATCTGTATAAAGTAGATTTTTCAATGATCCATGTATTTCTTTTTGAGCAAGAAGTCAGAAAATACGTTTATATTGAAATCTGTGAAGAGAGGAAGCCATTGTTTTGTACAGTCATCCACTAATAGGATGGTAGTGGACTAGTGTGTCAACACAGGCTCAGTATGCTATGTCCTAATGTTACAAGTTAATGTAAATGTTAGTTATGTATGGTTGTGCTAATACTGTACTGGTGATGATGTCTGTGGTATAATGGAGCGTATGTGATATCCCTGTCTTAGTCGGGCGAGAATTGATCAAATATAAACTCTGCTCAATATTCTGATGGGTTTTTCCTGTTACGATGTCCTCTTAAATCTCAAGGTCACTTCTAGTCCCAAGTCCTAACATCACCATAACCCTGTGAAGGTGTACATGATGAGTCTCTGTTCCACAAATAACACAGTTTGTGTACTGAATGCATTTGGACTGATTTACATGAAGGTTTATGAATCATGATAGGTTGAGAAAAAAATAAACACTTTCTCACCACCGGCATTTTGCAATCATTTATTTAGCCTCGTTTTGTAAAAAAAAAAGAAAGACTGCAAGTCTCTTCACAGAAGATGGAATATTCTTCACTAAAATGTGAAAACAAAACAGGAACAAATTAACAAATATATATATATTTTTTTAACACAAAAGATTTTCTATAAATTGACTGTAATACCAGATCGACACAAGATTCTAAACCCTAGTTCCCACCTGACTTGAGATCATAACAGTAAACATTACTGAATAAATCTGCTTCAAATTTATAGATTTAAAACCAAGATTGAAGCACATTGCTAGTTTCTTAAGTGCTAACAGGCACATATCCTCTCCCTATAAAAACAAAAAAAACTATTTTTGTATTGGGCGACACAAAACAACAAATAATTAAAATGGGGAAAATCTACCTTTACACAATGGTAAAAATGTTCTAAATTAGGTTGAGTTTGAAATTACTTTAGATTTAGGGAAAACAATTATAAATCTGCATTCTTTCCAGATTGTTCATGATATAACTATAAGCTATTCATTGTTATTTAATCATTTCATATTTAAAATGAAAAACTGTGTACGTTTTCATAAAAATGACTATTAATCAAGTGAAAAATGTACACAATATCCGTCCTAAATTAAACATTTGCATTGATGAAGTATTTGAATTAATTGAGGTAATTTTGCTTGAATTAAATGCAAATTTCCTGCAATGATATTCAAACTTTTTGTCACAGTAACACATTAATTGTGACAAATAAAAATAAAACTAAGTAAACCTAGGACTCCATCTAGGCATGAACAAGTCTCAAATCATTTACAATCAAGTACAAAATATACTGTATTTGACTTAATTATTACTCTAACCATTTTGGGGGGAAATAACAGAAAAGAGCTGCTAACTTGTGTTCAGGCCCCTTACACAAAACCTAAACTGACTTCGGCCATTTTTCCAGTTTTTATATAAAACTAATTACACATAGTTCTCAGCACACCCGCTACAAGCCCCCTGTCATTAGAGCAGGCCTCCCCAGGCTGGTGCTCTGCAGTAAATACCTGCACAGCGGGTTAGTCAAGAGCATCAACCAATCATCCTCGTCCGTGTGGAGCACGCTCAGTGGGGCGAGGCGAGGCTCAGCGCATGCGCCCCACATCCCCCTCTCTCAGGCTGTGACCTGGATGGAGAAACAGCAGGAGGCTGGGGAAGCTGTACCCCAGACCAGCAGGAAGCTGGGGGAAGCTGTACCCCAGACCAGCAGGAAGCTGGGGCAGCTGTACCCCAGACCAGAAGGAAGCTGGGGCAGCTGTACCCCAGACCAGCAGGAAGCTGGGGCAGCTGTACCCCAGACCAGCAGGAAGCTGGGGCAGCTGTACCCCAGACCAGCAGGAAGCTGGGGCAGCTGTACCCCAGACCAGCAGGAAGCTGGGGCAGCTGTACCCCAGACCAGCAGGAAGCTGTACCCCAGACCAGCAGGAAGCTGGGGCAGCTGTACCCCAGACCAAGTCAAAACTCCAGTTTAATCCAAGTAGGGGGCGCATGTGTTCGATTTAATCCAGACTACTCCAGATTATTCCCAGATGTCCTATCCTTCTCACCAGGCAAGACAGCAGCCAGATTCAGAGATCGTCTCGAGTTCAAAGTTTGACCACCGTAGGAGTGTTTGTGATTGGACCCGTTTTGGATGCAAATCAGTCAGACGAGAGCAGACGCTGTGTGTGAAGTCCATGTTGTCGTGTTGACATGCAGCCCAAGGCCTCAGCCAGCCCAGGGCCACGTCAACACGTCAAGCTTCGTCGCTCCACTTTGGCTCAGTGCTTATGTTTAGAAGGGAGAGAGGGAGGGGAGGAGGACTGGTGGAGAGAGGTTGATGGTGAAGAGAATAGGTGTGAAATGAGGAATGAGAGCTTTGATGGTAGATTAGTGCTAGAGTGTTTCGGGGGGGGAGGGGGGGGGGGGAGCGGGGGCTCTGATCAGGAACGAGGGATGGAAGAGAGGCGGAGGAGTGAATGGACACAGGAAAAAAAGAGGGGGAGAGAAGAAAGAAGAAAGATTAGTGCCACTCCAGAAAAGGACAGCGAAAATGTACTCAACTGTGTTTCTACACGTGTGTCCTTGCAATGTGTGTGTGTGTCTCAGCAATGTGTGTGTGTGTGTCTGTGTGTGTGCATATGTACATATCATAAGAACAAATACCTTTGCCCTTAAAGTGTTGATCCAATTAGGAGTTTTAAATGGACATGAGATGTGATGTAGATAACAGTGCATTTCAAACAATGGAGACACTGTTGAGGTAATGAGGTAATGATTCAGGCCAGGACTCTGCCCAATGTATGTATCCATGAATCCCGTCTTTAATGACCATGGCATAAAAATTATATAAAACCTAATTCCATTTCCAGTTCAATTTCCTGCCTGATTAAAAGTTTGAGAGGGAATCGTTTCATGAATAGCGAATCATCAAATCATTCTGTGACTTAATAATCACCGAGACTCGAATCAGTGTCAGATTTAAGATAAGAATCAATGGACCAGTACAGAGCGTGATGACTGGGATTTTGGCCAAGCAGCTTCTGATTCCCTGTGGTAGCAAGTTGCTGTCTAGACCCCATCCCCAGCTGGTGTGTGGTGTGTGTGTGTGTGGACCTCAGCAGGCTGGTGTGTGTGTGTGTGTGTGGACCTCAGCAGGCTGGTGTGTGTGTGTGTGGACCTCAGCAGGCTGGTGTGTGTGTGTGTGTGTGTGTGGACCTCAGCAGGCTGGTGTGTGTGTGTGTGTGTGGACCTCAGCAGGCTGGTGTGTGTGTGGACCTCAGCAGGCTGGTGTGTGTGTGTGTGGACCTCAGCAGGCTGGTGTGTGTGTGTGTGTGTGTGTGTGAGGGATGGACCTCAGCCTGCTAGGAGATGTGAGGCGACAGGTTCTGAAGCAGTGCTACGTGTAGGAAACACGAGAGACAGTAATGAGGTCAGCGCAGAACAGAGGCCCCTCAGAACAGAGGCCCCTTAGAACAGACAGCAAGAGGAAGAGGGGGAGGAGGAGGAAGAGAGGAGCTGGCCTCAGAGAGCCCACTCGGCTGCGAGAGGCTGGGGTACCTGAGAGAGAGAGAGAGAGAGAGAGAGAGAGAGAGAGAGAGAGAGAGAGACAGAGAGAGAGAGACAGAGAGACCGAGAGAGAGACAGAGAGACCGAGAGAGAGAGAGAGAGAGAGACAGAGAGAGAGAGACCGAGAGAGACAGAGAGAGAGAGAGACAGAGAGAGAGACAGAGAGAGAGAGACAGAGAGACCGAGAGAGAGGAGACATAGTCCGGAATTAGAATCAGAATCCGGGCAGGACAACCATTTTTATTGACACACACACTCTCTCAGACATACACACACTTGCAGACAGACAGACAAAGCCACATAAGGCAGACGCACACGGACACCAAAGCTGCATCGTACCTTGCTCTTGCTTGGAGCCCTCTGTTGCTGAGAGAGAGAGAGAGAGAGAGAGAGAGAGAGAGAGAGAGCGAGAGAGAGCGAGAAAAGAGGGGGAAAAAGGAGACGTTAGGCTTTTTTCCGTTTTTCCCCAAACAACATCAGCACTGCAGAACCCCTCAGAAAACAGACAAATGACCAGAGGAAGGTATTTACCATTTCTCACAGCCATGTGCCATGAAAAATGACTACTGACTGCACAACCCTAAAATATGTCCCCGATGCAAATTCTCTTAAAGGTCGAATGCAAAAAAAGCAGAAAATGTGTGGCGAGAGGAAGATAATGTAAAGTAAAGGATAAAGAGGAGGAACAGGGAGAGAGATTAGAAGGAGAGGGGGAAAAATAGTTACACCGGAGAACAGACGACAAAAGTCAGGACGACAGAGCGAAACGGAGAAGAGGACAGGAGAACGAAAGCAGACAAAGTGGAAGAACAAGAGCAGAAATCTGAGAGGAAAGAAAGGATTAAAAAAAAGGTCAGAGAGAGAGAGGGGGGGGCAATGTTTGTGTCTGGGTGTCACTCTCTCAGAGGGGGGCTGACTAAAAGGAAATAATGGAGGTAGAGAGATGGGGTGATGAAGGAGGGGCACGGGGGTTATGGAGAGGTGGGGCGGGAGGGCCAAAGATGCAAAGGAGCCCAGGCTGTTAAAGTACTGTACAAAGGATGGAGGGAGGAGGTATTCAGGGAGGGAGGGAGGGAGGATGGGAGAGGCCAGCGAGACAGTGTGGGATGGAGAGAGCTGAAGTAGGGATGACACTGCAGAATTGCGACAGTTACTCAGTTGAAGCTTTTCTTGAGACCAAACACCCCGAACTGTATTTCCAGCAGACTGTCAGCTGATTGAACTATCGTAGAGGGCTCTCTGCAGTAAGTGTGTGTATGAGCTCGCGGAATCGACCCAGTCTGTGGCCTTGAGCCTCTCGGAGAAACACACACACACACACACACACACAGGTATTGATCTCCTCTGGAATACTAGCACTGATCTTCAAACCACAGTGATTGACTGAGATTAGCTGAGGGGAAATGGACCAATTCAAACTCATGTGAACTGCAAGTCTCTGACAGTGACTCAAACAGACCGGACCAGACCAGGATAATGAAGGCATCTGTCTGCTGAGCAGCCGAACCACCAGGGTCAGGGGTCGGAGGTCAGGGTTACAACCACCACAATGCTCCGAGTTCTGCTAAAATAACATCCATCCAAGAGTTAACGAAGCGCTAAATAGCATGCTGTGTCCAGGCCTCTAAGATGGTATGTGTATGTGTGTGTGTGTGTTGAAAAACAACAAGAATAGAAAATAACAAGCAAAATTGTTTCTCTTTCTAAAAACTGAATCCTGGTGGAAAATGATTAAAAACGAACGTACACGCTTATGTCCCATCCATCATAATCTAGAATTGAATTCCAAAATGCTAAGAAGTTGCAGAAGTACGTTGATTCAACTCTCCTTTCATGTCCTAATTGAACGGATAAAACAGAACCCAAATAAGCCAGCGAGAAAAGGTGTTTTATCAGGTAATTCACTGAACACAACTAAACATACCACACTATTTACATCAAAGCCAGCAAACAAAAACAAGCCCCCCCAATTTTTTTTTTTCATATATTTTTTTTTTTTATGAATTAATTTAAACAATTCTAAATTCTGATCTTGAGAGTTCACAGACTGCAGGTCAAAACAGTTGAATGTAATCATTGCATCATGCTACAGCTGTGCGTGTAAACACTGCCGTTTCAGCTGCTGTTAACGTAGAATGACACCTACAGTAACAAACATGCATCATGTAGTGTATTATACTGCAAACCCAGTCTTGAGTTTAAATAACTACAGTTTTGATATTTCTTCTCAGCATTTCGACGGAGAACAGCATTTTTGTGTTTGGGGGTTTTGGAAGTTGGCTAGTCTGGTTTCCGTGTGTGAAGCTTGCTGGTTTGTTGACGTGCTGTTGTTGTTTTTGGTCATGACAAGCTTTGCCACAAAATGGCCACCGAGGTGGCACGTGTCTCAGCACAGCCCTGCAGTGCAGAGAGACTGGGTGAGTGTGTGTGTGTGTCCTTCTGTGCGTGTCTGTGTGTGCACATGCATGTGTCTGTGTGTGCACATGCATGTGTGTGTGTGTGTCTGGACGACAGAAACCCCACTGCAGACACACATCCTTCCCCGCGCCGCCATTTCACACTCGGCAGTAAACTGGAAACGAAAAGGAAATCGCTGAGGGAAAAAAAAGCGACGGGAAAAAACCCTCAACTAATTACGGCGAAAAAGGTATTTACGATGATGAAGTTAGACTTTCGAAGCCGAGTTCGTAATCTTAGAGAGAAGTAGGCTACACTAGCCGTTTGTGAGTGTGTGTGCGCGCAGGAGTGTGCGCAGAATGAGTACAAAAGGTATTAACTGGAGTGTGTATGAATGTGTGTGCAAGGGGGGGGGGGTAAAAGTTGAGAAAAAGAATGAAAGAAGTAGAAAAAAGGCGAGAGGTAGAGAGGTAACGCAGCCTGAAATGACTGCAATGGACTGCTCACAACGGGAGCAAAAACTAACATGGAAGCAAAGAAAAAGAGGGACTCAATTAGAGACAGAGAGAGAGGGAGGGGGAGAGAGAGAGAGGGAGAGAGAGAGAGAGAGAGAGAGAGAGAGGGAGAGAGACAGAGAGAGAGGGAGGGAGAGAGAGAGAGAGAGAGAGAGAGAGAGAGAGAGAGAGAGAGAGGGAGGGAGAGAGGGAGAGACAGACAGAGAGGGAGGGGGAGAGAGAGAGAGAGAGAGAGAGAGAGAGAGAGAGGGAGAGGGAGAGGGAGAGAGAGAGAGAGAGAGAGAAGAGAGAGAGAGAGAGGAGAGAGAGAGAGAGAGAGAGAGAGAGAGAGAGAGAGAGAGAGGGAGAGAGAGAGAAAGACAGAGGTAGCGAGAGAGGTAGAGAGAAAGAGAGAAGGAGGGAGGGAGAGAGAGAGAGAGAGAGAGAGAGAGAGAGAGAGAGGGAGGGAGTAGTCAGTCTATTCTAGCTCCTCACAGTGAGAGGATGGGAAGGAGGAACGGATGAACAGGGGACACGAAGAAGAAGAGTGAAATGAATCTTGGGAGGAGGTTCCCGACAGAGGGTGGTGGATGTGTGAAGGGAGGGGGCGGAGGAGGAACCCAAGCCAGGGCTGCAGGAAGAAGTGTGGGGAGCTGTTTGAACGTGACACCCGTCTGTCTGCCGATGCACATTTGGATGGAGTGTCATTGCTGATGCATCGCTGTTGAAGTGGTGTCAGTCAGACCCGGGGGGGGGGGGGGGGGTCGTCGTGACGGCAGGATGGCCACAGACGTGCTGCTCTATTCCAGTCATTAACACTCGCTAGAAAGTAGGATGTCAAGAGAAACAACCGAACCATCAATCACATTTCCCGTTAACTACCTTAACCGTACCTTGCGCAACGTGAAAACAATGTCCTTCCTGTCTGGTGTCACGAGAATCAATGCCCTACCTGACCAGAGTCACGAGGAATCAATGCCCTACCTGAACAGTGCCGTGAGAAACACTTTCCTAGCTGTCCTGTTCTGGTTCCTCTGCCCTCCGTGGTGGTTTGGGTTAATTTAAGTTGGACAAACACACTGTCACACTGGAGACAAGACAGTGGGAGTGCTGCGTTCTGGACGACCTTGCTACAAAGACAACGTTCCTGACGGACTCTCTGTCACTGATGTCCTACAAGCAACCCTGTGTGGCTCCGTGTGTGTGTGTGTGTACCCCAACTACATTTATTTACGCTGTTGTTTGGGCGGTAGAGGAAGAGAACTGGGATGGAGAGAGAGACTGTGGAGAGACTGTGGAGATGGAGAGAGAGACTGTGGAGAGACTGTGGAGAGACTGTGGAGATGGAGAGAGGAGACTGTGGAGAGACTGTGGAGATGGAGAGAGAGACTGTGGAGAGACTGTGGAGATGGAGAGAGAGACTGTGGAGAGGACTGTGGAGAGACTGTGGAGATGGAGAGAGAGACTGTGGAGAGACTGTGGAGATGGAGAGAGAGACTGTGGAGAGACTGTGGAGATGGAGAGAGAGACTGTGGAGAGACTGTGGAGATGGAGAGAGAGACTGTGGAGAGACTGTGGAGATGGAGAGAGAGACTGTGGAGAGACTGTGGAGATGGAGAGAGAGACTGTGGAGAGACTGTGGAGATGGAGAGAGAGACTGTGGAGATGGAGACTGTGGAGAGACTGTGGAGATGGAGAGAGAGACTGTGGAGAGACTGTGGAGATGGAGAGAGAGACTGTGGAGATGGAGAGAGAGACTGTGGAGAGACTGTGGAGATGGAGAGAGAGACTGTGGAGAGACTGTGGAGATGGAGAGAGAGACTGTGGAGAGACTGTGGAGATGGAGAGAGAGACTGTGGAGAGACTGTGGAGAGACTGTGGAGATGGAGAGAGAGACTGTGGAGAGACTGTGGAGATGAAGAGAGAGACTGTGGAGAGACTGTGGAGATGGAGAGAGAGAGACTGTGGAGAGACTGTGGAGATGGAGAGAGAGACTGTGGAGAGACTGTGGAGATGGAGAGAGAGACTGTGGAGAGACTGTGGAGATGGAGAGAGAGACTGTGGAGAGACTGTGGAGATGGTGAGAGAGACTGTGGAGAGACTGTGGAGATGGAGAGAGAGACTGTGGAGAGACTGTGGAGATGGAGAGAGAGACTGTGGAGAGACTGTGGAGATGGAGAGAGAGACTGTGGAGAGACTGTGGAGATGGAGAGAGAGACTGTGGAGAGACTGTGGAGATGGAGAGAGAGACTGTGGAGAGACTGTGGAGATGGAGAGAGAGACTGAGGAGATGGAGAGAGAGACTGTGGAGATGGAGACTGTGGAGATGGAGAGAGAGACTGTGGAGATGGAGAGAGAGGACCTGTGGAGAGAGAGACTGTGGAGATGGAGAGAGAGACTGTGGAGAGAGAGACTGTGGAGATGGAGAGAGAGACTGTGGAGATGGAGAGAGAGACTGTGGAGAGAGAGACTGTGGAGATGGAGAGAGAGACTGTGGAGATGGAGAGAGAGACTGTGGAGATGGAGAGAGAGACTGTGGAGAGACTGTGGAGATGGAGAGAGAGACTGTGGAGAGACTGTGGAGATGGAGAGAGAGACTGTGGAGAGACTGTGGAGATGGAGAGAGAGACTGTGGAGATGGAGAGATAGACTGTGGAGAGACTGTGGAGATGGAGAGAGAGACTGTGGAGAGACTGTGGAGATGGAGAGAGAGACTGTGGAGATGGAGAGAGAGACTGTGGAGAGACTGTGGAGATGGAGAGAGAGACTGTGGAGAGACTGTGGAGATGGAGAGAGAGACTGTGGAGAGACTGTGGAGATGGAGAGAGAGACTGTGGAGATGGAGAGAGACTGTGGAGAGACTGTGGAGATGGAGAGAGAGACTGTGGAGATGGAGAGAGAGACTGTGGAGAGACTGTGGAGATGGAGAGAGAGGACTGTGGAGAGACTGTGGAGATGGAGAGAGAGACTGTGGAGATGGAGAGAGAGACTGTGGAGATGGAGAGAGAGAGACTGTGGAGATGGAGAGAGAGACTGTGGAGAGACTGTGGAGATGGAGAGAGAGACTGTGGAGAGACTGTGGAGATGGAGAGAGAGACTGTGGAGAGACTGTGGAGATGGAGAGAGAGACTGTGGAGAGACTGTGGAGATGGAGAGAGAGACTGTGGAGAGACTGTGGAGATGGAGAGAGAGACTGTGGAGAGACTGTGGAGATGGTGAGAGAGACTGTGGAGAGACTGTGGAGATGGAGAGAGAGACTGTGGAGAGACTGTGGAGATGGAGAGAGAGACTGTGGAGAGACTGTGGAGATGGAGAGAGAGACTGTGGAGAGACTGTGGAGATGGAGAGAGAGACTGTGGAGAGGACTGTGGAGATGGAGAGAGAGACTGTGGAGATGGAGAGAGAGACTGTGGAGATGGAGAGAGAGACTGTGGAGAGACTGTGGAGATGGAGAGAGAGACTGTGGAGAGACTGTGGAGATGGAGAGAGAGACTGTGGAGATGGAGAGAGAGACTGTGGAGAGAGAGACTGTGGAGATGGAGAGAGAGACTGTGGAGATGGAGAGAGAGACTGTGGAGAGAGAGACTGTGGAGATGGAGAGAGAGACTGTGGAGAGAGAGACTGTGGAGATGGAGAGAGAGACTGTGGAGATGGAGAGAGAGACTGTGGAGAGAGAGACTGTGGAGATGGAGAGAGAGACTGTGGAGAGAGAGACTGTGGAGATGGAGAGAGAGACTGTGGAGATGGAGAGAGAGACTGTGGAGAGACTGTGGAGATGGAGAGAGAGTCTGTGGAGAGACTGTGGAGATGGAGAGAGAGACTGTGGAGAGACTGTGGAGATGGAGAGAGAGACTGTGGAGAGACTGTGGAGATGGAGAGAGAGACTGTGGAGAGACTGTGGAGATGGAGAGAGAGACTGTGGAGAGGACTGTGGAGATGGAGAGAGAGACTGTGGAGAGACTGTGGAGATGGAGAGAGAGACTGTGGAGAGACTGTGGAGATGGAGAGAGAGACTGTGGAGATGGAGAGAGAGACTGTGGAGATGGAGAGAGAGAGACTGTGGAGATGGAGAGAGAGACTGTGGAGAGACTGTGGAGATGGAGAGAGAGACTGTGGAGAGACTGTGGAGATGGAGAGAGAGACTGTGGAGAGACTGTGGAGATGGAGAGAGAGACTGTGGAGAGACTGTGGAGATGGAGAGAGAGACTGTGGAGAGACTGTGGAGATGGAGAGAGAGACTGTGGAGAGACTGTGGAGATGGAGAGAGAGACTGTGGAGAGACTGTGGAGATGGAGAGAGAGACTGAGGAGATGGAGAGAGAGACTGTGGAGATGGAGACTGTGGAGATGGAGAGAGAGACTGTGGAGATGGAGAGAGAGACTGTGGAGAGAGAGACTGTGGAGATGGAGAGAGAGACTGTGGAGAGAGAGACTGTGGAGATGGAGAGAGAGACTGTGGAGATGGAGAGAGAGACTGTGGAGAGAGAGACTGTGGAGATGGAGAGAGAGACTGTGGAGATGGAGAGAGAGACTGTGGAGATGGAGAGAGAGACTGTGGAGAGACTGTGGAGATGGAGAGAGAGACTGTGGAGATGGAGAGAGAGACTGTGGAGAGAGAGACTGTGGAGATGGAGAGAGAGACTGTGGAGATGGAGAGAGAGACTGTGGAGATGGAGAGAGAGACTGTGGAGAGACTGTGGAGATGGAGAGAGAGACTGTGGAGAGACTGTGGAGATGGAGAGAGAGACTGTGGAGAGACTGTGGAGATGGAGAGAGAGACTGTGGAGATGGAGAGATAGACTGTGGAGAGACTGTGGAGATGGAGAGAGAGACTGTGGAGAGACTGTGGAGATGGAGAGAGAGACTGTGGAGATGGAGAGAGAGACTGTGGAGAGACTGTGGAGATGGAGAGAGAGACTGTGGAGAGACTGTGGAGATGGAGAGAGAGACTGTGGAGAGACTGTGGAGATGGAGAGAGAGACTGTGGAGATGGAGAGAGACTGTGGAGAGACTGTGGAGATGGAGAGAGAGACTGTGGAGATGGAGAGAGAGACTGTGGAGAGACTGTGGAGATGGAGAGAGAGACTGTGGAGAGACTGTGGAGATGGAGAGAGAGACTGTGGAGATGGAGAGAGAGACTGTGGAGATGGAGAGAGAGAGAGAGACTGTGGAGATGGAGAGAGAGACTGTGGAGAGACTGTGGAGATGGAGAGAGAGACTGTGGAGAGACTGTGGAGATGGAGAGAGAGACTGTGGAGAGACTGTGGAGATGGAGAGAGAGACTGTGGAGAGACTGTGGAGATGGAGAGAGAGACTGTGGAGAGACTGTGGAGATGGAGAGAGAGACTGTGGAGAGACTGTGGAGATGGTGAGAGAGACTGTGGAGAGACTGTGGAGATGGAGAGAGAGACTGTGGAGAGACTGTGGAGATGGAGAGAGAGACTGTGGAGAGACTGTGGAGATGGAGAGAGAGACTGTGGAGAGACTGTGGAGATGGAGAGAGAGACTGTGGAGAGACTGTGGAGATGGAGAGAGAGACTGTGGAGATGGAGAGAGAGACTGTGGAGATGGAGAGAGAGACTGTGGAGAGACTGTGGAGATGGAGAGAGAGACTGTGGAGAGACTGTGGAGATGGAGAGAGAGACTGTGGAGATGGAGAGAGAGACTGTGGACTGTGGAGAGAGAGAGACTGTGGAGATGGAGAGAGAGACTGTGGAGATGGAGAGAGAGAGACTGTGGAGAGAGAGACTGTGGAGATGGAGAGAGAGACTGTGGAGAGAGAGACTGTGGAGATGGAGAGAGAGACTGTGGAGATGTGGAGAGAGAGACTGTGGAGAGAGAGACTGTGGAGATGGAGAGAGAGACTGTGGAGTGGAGAGAGAGACTGTGGAGATGGAGAGAGAGACTGTGGAGATGGAGAGAGAGACTGTGGAGAGACTGTGGAGATGGAGAGAGAGTCTGTGGAGAGACTGTGGAGATGGAGAGAGAGACTGTGGAGAGACTGTGGAGATGGAGAGAGAGACTGTGGAGAGACTGTGGAGATGGAGAGAGAGACTGTGGAGAGACTGTGGAGATGGAGAGAGAGACTGTGGAGAGACTGTGGAGATGGAGAGAGAGAGAGACTGTGGAGAGACTGTGGAGATGGAGAGAGAGACTGTGGAGAGACTGTGGAGATGGAGAGAGAGACTGTGGAGAGACTGTGGAGATGGAGAGAGAGACTGTGGAGAGACTGTGGAGATGGAGAGAGAGACTGTGGAGAGACTGTGGAGATGGAGAGAGAGACTGTGGAGAGACTGTGGAGATGGAGAGAGAGACTGTGGAGAGACTGTGGAGATGGAGAGAGAGACTGTGGAGATGGAGAGAGAGAGATGGAGAGAGAGACTGTGGAGATGGAGAGAGAGAGACTGTGGAGATGGAGAGAGAGACTGTGGAGAGACTGTGGAGATGGAGAGAGAGACTGTGGAGAGACTGTGGAGATGGAGAGAGAGACTGTGGAGAGACTGTGGAGATGGAGAGAGAGACTGTGGAGAGACTGTGGAGATGGAGAGAGAGACTGTGGAGAGACTGTGGAGATGGAGAGAGAGACTGTGGAGAGACTGTGGAGATGGAGAGAGAGACTGTGGAGAGACTGTGGAGATGGAGAGAGAGACTGAGGAGATGGAGAGAGAGACTGTGGAGATGGAGACTGTGGAGATGGAGAGAGAGACTGTGGAGATGGAGAGAGAGACTGTGGAGAGAGAGACTGTGGAGATGGAGAGAGAGACTGTGGAGAGAGAGACTGTGGAGATGGAGAGAGAGACTGTGGAGATGGAGAGAGAGACTGTGGAGAGAGAGACTGTGGAGAGAGAGACTGTGGAGATGGAGAGAGAGACTGTGGAGAGACAGACTGTGGAGATGGAGAGAGAGACTGTGGAGATGGAGAGAGAGACTGTGGAGATGGGAGAGAGAGACTGTGGAGATGGAGAGAGAGACTGTGGAGAGACTGTGGAGATGGAGAGAGAGACTGTGGAGATGGAGAGAGAGACTGTGGAGAGAGAGACTGTGGAGATGGAGAGAGAGACTGTGGAGATGGAGAGAGAGACTGTGGAGATGGAGAGAGAGACTGTGGAGAGACTGTGGAGATGGAGAGAGAGACTGTGGAGAGACTGTGGAGATGGAGAGAGAGACTGTGGAGAGACTGTGGAGATGGAGAGAGAGACTGTGGAGATGGAGAGATAGACTGTGGAGAGACTGTGGAGATGGAGAGAGAGACTGTGGAGAGACTGTGGAGATGGAGAGAGAGACTGTGGAGATGGAGAGAGAGACTGTGGAGAGACTGTGGAGATGGAGAGAGAGACTGTGGAGAGACTGTGGAGATGGAGAGAGAGACTGTGGAGAGACTGTGGAGATGGAGAGAGAGACTGTGGAGATGGAGAGAGACTGTGGAGAGACTGTGGAGATGGAGAGAGAGACTGTGGAGATGGAGAGAGAGACTGTGGAGGAGAGACTGTGGAGATGGAGAGAGAGACTGTGGAGAGACTGTGGAGATGGAGAGAGAGACTGTGGAGATGGAGAGAGAGACTGTGGAGATGGAGAGAGAGAGACTGTGGAGATGGAGAGAGAGACTGTGGAGAGACTGTGGAGATGGAGAGAGAGACTGTGGAGAGACTGTGGAGATGGAGAGAGAGACTGTGGAGAGACTGTGGAGATGGAGAGAGAGACTGTGGAGAGACTGTGGAGATGGAGAGAGAGACTGTGGAGAGACTGTGGAGATGGAGAGAGAGACTGTGGAGAGACTGTGGAGATGGTGAGAGAGACTGTGGAGAGACTGTGGAGATGGAGAGAGAGACTGTGGAGAGACTGTGGAGATGGAGAGAGAGACTGTGGAGAGACTGTGGAGATGGAGAGAGAGACTGTGGAGAGACTGTGGAGATGGAGAGAGAGACTGTGGAGAGACTGTGGAGATGGAGAGAGAGACTGTGGAGATGGAGAGAGAGACTGTGGAGATGGAGAGAGAGACTGTGGAGAGACTGTGGAGATGGAGAGAGAGACTGTGGAGAGACTGTGGAGATGGAGAGAGAGACTGTGGAGATGGAGAGAGAGACTGTGGAGAGAGAGACTGTGGAGATGGAGAGAGAGACTGTGGAGATGGAGAGAGAGACTGTGGAGAGAGAGACTGTGGAGATGGAGAGAGAGACTGTGGAGAGAGAGACTGTGGAGATGGAGAGAGAGACTGTGGAGATGGAGAGAGAGACTGTGGAGAGAGAGACTGTGGAGATGGAGAGAGAGACTGTGGAGAGAGAGACTGTGGAGATGGAGAGAGAGACTGTGGAGATGGAGAGAGAGACTGTGGAGAGACTGTGGAGATGGAGAGAGAGTCTGTGGAGAGACTGTGGAGATGGAGAGAGAGACTGTGGAGAGACTGTGGAGATGGAGAGAGAGACTGTGGAGAGACTGTGGAGATGGAGAGAGAGACTGTGGAGAGACTGTGGAGATGGAGAGAGAGACTGTGGAGAGACTGTGGAGATGGAGAGAGAGACTGTGGAGAGACTGTGGAGATGGAGAGAGAGACTGTGGAGATGGAGAGAGAGACTGTGGAGAGACTGTGGAGATGGAGAGAGAGACTGTGGAGAGACTGTGGAGATGGGAGAGAGAGGACTGTGGAGATGGAGAGAGAGACTGTGGAGATGGAGAGAGAGAGACTGTGGAGATGGAGAGAGAGACTGTGGAGAGACTGTGGAGATGGAGAGAGAGACTGTGGAGAGACTGTGGAGATGGAGAGAGAGACTGTGGAGAGACTGTGGAGATGGAGAGAGAGACTGTGGAGAGACTGTGGAGATGGAGAGAGAGACTGTGGAGAGACTGTGGAGATGGAGAGAGAGACTGTGGAGAGACTGTGGAGATGGAGAGAGAGACTGTGGAGAGACTGTGGAGATGGAGAGAGAGACTGTGGAGAGACTGTGGAGATGGAGAGAGAGACTGAGGAGATGGAGAGAGAGACTGTGGAGATGGAGACTGTGGAGATGGAGAGAGAGACTGTGGAGATGGAGAGAGAGGACTGTGGAGAGAGAGACTGTGGAGATGGAGAGAGAGACTGTGGAGAGAGAGACTGTGGAGATGGAGAGAGAGACTGTGGAGATGGAGAGAGAGACTGTGGAGAGAGAGACTGTGGAGATGGAGAGAGAGACTGTGGAGATGGAGAGAGAGACTGTGGAGAGACTGTGGAGATGGAGAGAGAGACTGTGGAGAGACTGTGGAGATGGAGAGAGAGAGACTGTGGAGATGGAGAGAGAGACTGTGGAGATGGAGAGAGAGACTGTGGAGATGGAGAGAGAGACTGTGGAGATGGAGAGAGAGACTGTGGAGAGACTGTGGAGATGGAGAGAGAGACTGTGGAGAGACTGTGGAGATGGAGAGAGAGACTGTGGAGAGACTGTGGAGATGGAGAGAGAGACTGTGGAGATGGAGAGATAGACTGTGGAGAGACTGTGGAGATGGAGAGAGAGACTGTGGAGAGACTGTGGAGATGGAGAGAGAGACTGTGGAGATGGAGAGAGAGACTGTGGAGAGACTGTGGAGATGGAGAGAGAGACTGTGGAGAGACTGTGGAGATGGAGAGAGAGACTGTGGAGATTGGAGAGAGACTGTGGAGAGACTGTGGAGATGGAGAGAGAGACTGTGGAGAGAGAGACTGTGGAGATGGAGAGAGAGACTGTGGAGAGACAGACTGTGGAGATGGAGAGAGAGACTGTGGAGATGGAGAGAGAGACTGTGGAGAGAGAGACTGTGGAGATGGAGACAGAGACTGTGGAGATGGAGAGAGAGACTGTGGAGATGGAGAGAGAGACTGTGGAGAGAGAGACTGTGGAGATGGAGAGAGAGACTGTGGAGATGGAGAGAGAGACTGTGGAGATGGAGAGAGAGACTGTGGAGATGGAGAGAGAGACTGTGGAGAGAGAGACTGTGGAGATGGAGAGAGAGACTGTGGAGATGGAGAGAGAGACTGTGGAGAGAGAGACTGTGGAGAGAGAGACTGTGGAGATGGAGAGAGAGACTGTGGAGATGGAGAGAGAGACTGTGGAGATGGAGAGAGAGACTGTGGAGATGAAGAGAGAGACTGTGGAGATGGAGAGAGAGACTGTGGAGATGGAGAGAGAGACTGTGGAGATGGAGAGAGAGACTGTGGAGATGGAGAGAGAGACTGTGGAGATGGAGAGAGAGACTGTGGAGATGGAGAGAGAGGACTGTGGAGAGAGAGACTGTGGAGATGGAGAGAGAGACTGTGGAGATGGAGAGAGAGAGACTGTGGAGATGGAGAGAGAGACTGTGGAGATGGAGAGAGAGACTGTGGAGATGGAGAGAGAGACTGTGGAGAGAGAGACTGTGGAGATGGAGAGAGAGACTGTGGAGATGGAGAGAGAGACTGTGGAGAGAGAGACTGTGGAGATGGAGAGAGAGACTGTGGAGAGACAGACTGTGGAGATGGAGAGAGAGACTGTGGAGATGGAGAGAGAGACTGTGGAGAGAGAGACTGTGGAGATGGAGACAGAGACTGTGGAGATGGAGAGAGAGACTGTGGAGATGGAGAGAGAGACTGTGGAGAGAGAGACTGTGGAGATGGAGAGAGAGACTGTGGAGATGGAGAGAGAGACTGTGGAGATGGAGAGAGAGACTGTGGAGATGGAGAGAGAGACTGTGGAGAGAGAGACTGTGGAGATGGAGAGAGAGACTGTGGAGATGGAGAGAGAGACTGTGGAGAGAGAGACTGTGGAGAGAGAGACTGTGGAGATGGAGAGAGAGACTGTGGAGATGGAGAGAGAGACTGTGGAGATGAAGAGAGAGACTGTGGAGATGGAGAGAGAGACTGTGGAGATGGACGAGAGAGACTGTGGAGATGGAGAGAGAGACTGTGGAGATGGAGAGAGAGACTGTGGAGATGGAGAGAGAGACTGTGGAGATGGAGAGAGAGGACTGTGGAGAGAGAGGACTGTGGAGATGGAGAGAGAGACTGTGGAGATGGAGAGAGAGAGACTGTGGAGATGGAGAGAGAGACTGTGGAGATGGAGAGAGAGACTGTGGAGATGGAGAGAGAGACTGTGGAGAGACTGTGGAGATGGAGAGAGAGACTGTGGAGAGACTGTGGAGATGGAGAGAGAGACTGTGGAGAGACTGTGGAGATGGAGAGAGAGACTGTGGAGATGGAGAGAGAGAGACTGTGGAGAGATAGAGACTGTGGAGAGAGAGAGAGAGAGAGAGAGAGAGAGAGAGAGAGAGAGAGAGACAGAGAGAGAGAGAGAGAGAGAGAGAGTGACTTAGTTTGGAGTTTAAACCCAAAATCCCCAACCAGGCTGGCAGAGACCTACTCTACCTGAAGGACAACAGCTACCAACACACACACCACACACACACACACACACACACACACACACACACACACACACACACACACACACACAGGGGGCCTGTCAGATAAAAGGGAACCTCAACAGGAAGGAACCAGAGTGTGTGAGGCGTTACCACAGGGAACACAACAACAGCTGCGCTAAACAACCACTAATGGACAGGCAGAGAGAGAAAGAGAGATCACCTAACTCTCATTCATCTCTCCTTTCATCCATCTCATTCTCTTCCCTCCTCAGATTCATGCGTCCTCATCTCAACACATTGTCAGAACAGCACGCATGCACCGCAGAGAAACAGCACACACACACCGCAGAGAAACAGCACACACACACCGCAGCAGTGGGAGAGTTGGGGAGCAGGAGAAAAGAAAAATCGTTTTTACGTGAAAAAAAAAAAGGAACATATTTTTGCAACCTTGCAAACATTTCTTTCGAAAAGTAGTCAATCTAATCAAACTTTCCACACAAAAGAAGGAATTTGAGTTTCTAACCTTTCTAAAAATAATTATATTTATTATAATTATATTTTTGGAACCTTTCCCCCCTAAAATTGGGGAAAAATATTTTTTTAAATAGAAATAGAAAGTACTGATATTCATGTCGAAGGAATTAAGAAGAGAAAATAAAAGAAAATCAGAAAAATGTTGAAGTAAAGTACTGATACCAGAAAAAATCTGCTTAAGTACAGTAATTATTACTATTTAATTATGAGTATTTATACATCTCTGCCAGAGAGGGATCAGAGATGATAGGGAGGGAGGGATAGTAACAGGAGAAGGAAAGAGAGAGTGACACAGAGAAAGAGAGGCGGGGGGATGTCAGGAAGGAGGGAGAGCCTGTTGAGGACAGAGCCTAGATTAGTCGTGCTCCGCTAGCGACAGATCATAAAGAAGCAGGATGGCAGAGGAGAGGAGACAGAGAGAAGGCAGGATTAGTGCCACTTCAGGAACGACAGAAGACTAGAAAGAGAGAGATAGAGGGGGGTAAAAGACTAACAGAAAAAAGAGGATTCCGGAAATTTAGTCGGGATTAGCATTGGTGAGAAAAAGGGGGGGACGGAGAAGAGATAGAATGAAGAGAATGAGCTCCCAAAAGAGGGAGGAGTTTCCCTGGTCTGATCTGGGAACTGTAGAATACACAGAGGAAACAACACAAACTATTAATTTGTTGATGTTTGAGCTTGTGTGTGTTCTGAATGTAATTTCCATTGATAGGAAAGGCTTAGCATGTCTCAATGTGTTTGAGCTGGACCTTTGCTGAACGCCTTGTGTAAAGGTCAGCATTGTGTTGCTTTTTCCCAACTGATATCTACGGTATCTGTGGTGGTTCTAATGAACGCCAAGGGGATCATTAACATGCAACAATGCCATCAACACAGTCCTCGTCGTTGCTGTAGCAGAGGGACTCTGGTCCTCGACTCTCATCGGAGTAATGTTGGCATTTCAGACGTCATTTGAGATGTTCCAGTTCCAATAGAGCAACAGGAGCGCATGTAAACAAGAGAGAGGGGGGACTGGATTCTGAGGATGTTTGCTTTGAGATTCAACAACATGCTCATCATTCTTATCCTGCTCTCTCAAGCGGAAAAATACTATATCTAAGGTGTACTTCCAAAGTACAAACTGACATCAAAATCCCGTCCTGCTCCCTCCCACAGAGCTGACACCAGGCTGGGGCAGTGCTGCAGGCCAGACCCCTGAAGGCTGCACAGGGATCTGATGGGAATTGGGACAGTCGCTAAAAGACACGCACTTCCTCGAGCTAGCACGCACTCGCTCCCTTTCCCCCTCTCTCTTTCTCTCTACATCGTTCCCTCAACCCCTCTCTCTCTCTCTCTCTCTCCCTCCTCTCTCTCTCTCCTCCCCCCCCCCCCCCCCACCCCCCTGTCTGTACAAGGATTCCCACAGCGACCGGGCAACATTCCCATCCGGAATGGGCAGTTCACTGAACCGGAAGACTAACATTACTGCAGGCGGGCCCTGGGTTAAATCAACTCTGGGAATTCACACAGGGAGAGAGAGAGACTGAGAGAGCAGGGATGGGAAGGGGGGGAAGAGAGGAGAGGAGGTGTCTTTTGACGGGCACCATCTTGAAGCTGTTGAGGTTCTCCAGACAAGAACCCCTGGATAGAGCTACAGGGTGAGACAGCAGTGACATGGTGTGTGTGTGCGTGCAATGATGAGTTAGCATGAGAGAGGCGGCAGCTCCAGAACGACTGCTGCATGGCTGCATGGCTGCACGGCTGCATGGTGAACTGCTGCTTGACAGGAAGACTAGGATGGAGATCCTGCAGCTGCCCCCCAAAACAAAGAGTTTCACACTATGGATGAGCCAAAGGGAGAGGTGCAGACTATGGATGAGCCAAAGGGAGAGGTGCATGTTCTGGAACATTTCAGGGAACAAAGACAGAAATACCAGAGCAGGGAAAGGGCTCGCCTTCATCAGAAAGGTGACGTGCCAAAGAGAAGCTGAGGTCAAAGGAGGTGAACAAACCTGTGTTGCAGAATACTAGGGAGATCAAGACGCACGTTCAAAAACGTTGAGAGAATGAAAAAGAGAGAGGAGGGGTGATGGTGTAGAGAACGATGACAGGAAGAGGGGAAGAAGGGAAGAGGGGAGGAAGGGAGGAGGAAGAGGGGAGGAGGGGAGGAAGGGAGGAGGAAGAGGGGAGGAAGGGAGGAAGAAGAGGGAAGGAGGGGAGGAAGGGAGGAGGAAGAGGGGAGGAGGAAGAGGGGAGGAAGGGAGGAAGGGAGGAGGAAGAGGGGAGGAAGGGAGGAGGAAGAGGGGAGGAAGGGAGGAAGGGAGGAGGAAGAGGGGAGGAAGGGAGGAGGAAGAGGGGAGGACCCCTGAGAGGAGGGCACTCACTGGGCTCACAGCACACACTGACACGCAGCTTCATACAGGGGAGGGGGGGGGGCCTTCATCTGTCGGCAGAGCTAGAGAGAGAGAGACATAGAGAGAGAGAGAGACACATAGAGAGAGAGAGACATAGAGAGAGAGAGACAGAGAGAGAGAGAGAAATAAGTAAATAGGTAAACACACTCTGAATACAACATTAGTAAAAGAAACGTAGCCACACTGGGTGCCTCAGTCCAGACCTAGGTTCAGACCTTGTCTAAAGTTAGGGATTAAGGACTAGGGTAGTGGGACTACAGTTTTGGGACTACAATTCAGACATAATAATCCATCCAGAGAGACTTGGCATTGTTTGCTAGTGTGAGTCTAAGACTGCTAATACAATTACAGTCTCTAACAGCCCTGTTCCATCCCCTAGTCTGAAGCCATTACAGTGCCCCAGTGGTGCAGGCCCATTCAGAACAGCCCAGACACACATTTGGATCAAGCCTATTCTACGCATTATCTCAGTTGTGGACTCAACAGGAACACACACACACACTCATATATATATATACACACACACACACACACACACACACACACACACACGTAGCTCAGTGTGGCAGAATGTGGGGGAGAGTACCATTGTTATTTTCCCATGCCTGGCACTGCACAACCACAATGGCCCAATGTGTGTGTATGTGTGTGTGTATGTGTTTGCGTGTGTGAGAGAGAGCTCTCTCCTGCTTTGACAATGCACCATTGTCCAGCCGACTGCAACAGTAATTTATGTAAAGATTCTTTCTTTCTTTCCCTCCGTCTCATCCCTTCCTCTGGTCGCTCCCTCTTTTCTCTGTCCAACGTGTATTCCTCTCACTCGTCCTCCCTCGAACGCCCCCCCCCCACCCTTCCTCTACTGTCGGACTGTGTCCATCCTCCCTCTCCCTCTCTCCCTCTCTCTCTCTCTCTCTCTCTCTCTCTCTCTCTCCTCTACATCCGTCTGCTTCTCTCTCTCCTTCCTTCTGTCGTTCCTTATTGATCTCCATTTTTTTCCACCCACTCTTTGGTGTCCCTTTGTTTGCCTCTTTGTTCCCCCCCCCCACACCCCCCCCCCCCCCCCTGACTCGCATTCTTTCACTCTCTGATGTTTCGGTGTGTGTCTCCTCCTTGTCTGGACGTAGACCAGAAGTTGAAGTAGAAAAAAAAAAAAAATGTCAACTGATTTTACGGCCAAAAAGACCCACCACCCCTCCTCCCTCCTCCCTCCTCCCTCCGTCCTCCTCCCTCCGTCCTCCTCCTGGTGGTTGGAAACAGATGAGAGGGGCTGAGGGGGGCTGAGGGGGGCTGAGGGAGGCTGAGAGGGGCTGAGGGAGGGGCTGAGGGGGGCTGAGAGGGGCTGAGAGGGGGCTGAGGGAGGCTGAGGGGGGCTGAGGGGGGCTGAGAGGGGCTGAGGGGGGCTGAGGGAGGCTGAGGGAGGCTGAGAGGGGCTGAGGGGGGGCTGAGAGGGGCTGAGGGGGGCGGGGGACCAGCAGAAGGGCCCCTGTTCTCCTTTCGAGTCTCTCTGTAATTCTACGGGTTTAGAGACTTCAAAACATATCTCACTGATATAATCCCACACGCGGATATAGAAAACACATGCTTGCTTACTGGGAACGCTCAAAGCCTAGTCTTCATATATAAAAAGTGTCAGTCAAGCGTTCTTCCACACACACACACACACACTCACACACACACACACACTCACACACACTCACACACACTCACACACACTCACACACTCACACACACTCACACACACTCACACACACTCACACACACACACACACACACTCACACACACTCACACACACTCACACACACACTCACAGCTGTAGTAGTAGTGGTGCCCCGGCAGAAACTCGAAGCCGAGGGAGAAGGGGGTGAAGCGTTGGACCTTCTCTGAGAAGCGCAGCGGTCCGAAGGGGGCGTGGGGGGAGTTGCACTCCCAGCGTTTGATGGCTCCCTTCGTCTCCACGCAGCCCTGGAAGCCTGCCTCCGCCACCAGGTACAGCGCCAGCACCTGGGGCTGGCCTGCAGCGCCACCCTCCTGGCTGGGGTAGTGGGGACAGAAGATGTCCAGGTAGTCATTCAGATTCACCTGGATGGACAGATCGCCTTCTGTTAACCTGAGAGAGGGACAGATAAAGGGTGTGTGGGAGCGAGAGAGAGACAGGGGAGACAGAGAGATAGTGAAAGAGAGAAAGGGGACAGAGGGAGAGAGAGGAAGAGAGAGAGACATTAATGATTAATACACATCAGAACGATCCCACATTATCTCTGTCAGATTCCCAGAAAGGGAGGGAGTGAGGGGGGGAGATTTATAGGTGCTCTATTTTACTACAGGCCTGGAGGAGGGAGGAGACAGGAAGAGATGGATGGATGGCCCATCAATATTCCACCTAACGATTCCAAGGTATGATGAAGTAGCAGTGTGTGTGTGTTATTTGTTTTGAGATCTGATACTCAGAAACGATACAGTGACACTGCTAAGCAAAGCAACAGAGAGACACAGAGAGAGACAGAGAGAGAGAGAGAGAGAGAGAGACAGAGAGAGAGAGACGGAGGGAGGGAGAAATGTGAAGACACGGGACAACAGTAATTCTTCATATATGCTTATTAAGGATCTGCAAGAGAACAGAGTACACACACACACAAGGGCCCCTAGTCAGGCCTGACTAGTTTTAGGCTAAATAACATTGGGGCCAGGCATCAGCCATTAGCCTCTGCAGTGCTGAGGATGTGGGGTGAACAGCACAGCAGAGGAGCAAACGGTAAACTTTCCTCAAGAGAGAGAGAGACAGAGAGAGAGAGAGACAGAGAGAGAGCCAGGTCATATGTCTAGACGACTGCCTCATGCCTGCTCCTGTCCAGTGTTTCTTTGTCCCAGCTCCCCAGACAGACAGGAGAGAAGCATCGAGGACAGTGAGACAAGAGAGAGAGGCATCGAGGTCAAGGAGACAGGAGAGAGAAGCATCGAGGACAGGGAGACAGGAGAGAGAAGCATCAAGGACAAGGAGACAGGAGAGATAAGCATCGAGGACAGGGAGACAGGAGAGAGAAGCATCGAGGACAAGGAGACAGGAGAGAGAAGCATCGATTACAGGGAGACAGGAGAGAGAAGCATCGAGGACAAGGAGACAGGAGAGAAGCATCGATTACAGGGAGACAGGAGAGAGAAGCATCGAGGACAAGGAGACAGGAGAGAAGCATTGAGGACGAGGAGACAGGAGAGAAGCATCGAGGACGAGGAGACAGGAGAGAGAAGCATCGAGGACAGTGAAACTTCAAGCTACCAGGAGACAGAGGGAGGACTGTAGCACGTGTTGAGACAGAGATTGTACTTTGGGGATAGAGAGAGGGAGAAGTGAAAGGTGAGGGAGAGAAACAGAGGGAAAGTTATAAAGAAGAACGAGGGGTACTGATGAATGGATGAAAAGTGTGTGTGAAAGAGAAAGACAGGTAGGAGAGAAACAGATATGAGAGAGAGATGGGTAGGAGGGAGACAGGTAGTAGAGAGAGATCTGGAAAGGTAAATTAAGGCAGAAGTTAGGGGGGGGGGGTAAAGAAACGGAAAGACAGAAGTAGAGAAAGAGGTTTTATGTTTTAATTAGTGACCCTGGAGAGTCTGAAAACAAACTTAGTAAGAAGAGAGAGAAGAGGAGAGGAAGAGAGGAGGAGAAAGAGAGGAGAGATGGACTTTAATTGGCCTCTTCACCACACTGAGCACAGGAGAGAGGAGAATGGGAGGCTTGACAGAGAGGCGGGGGAGACGGGGAGAGGAGAATGGGAGGCTGGACAGAGAGGCGGGGGAGACGGGGAGAGGTGAGGGAGAGAGAGGACGTGGTGGGGGACAGACAGAGGGAGAGACAGAGGGGGCAGAAAAGACAGGATGGCTGTCTCGTTCAAGTTCAGGTCTGTCAGTGGGAGTCTTTATAGAGGAGCGACAGAGCGAGGGAGGGCAAGAGGAGGAGGGCAGGGAGCCAGTGAAGGATAAAGGAGGGAAAGATGAGGGGGGGAAGTAGCATGGAGAGATGAGGGGGGTAGTAGCATGAAGAGATGAGGGGGGGGACTGGGCTTCAGTTTAGCCGGTGGACAAAGAAAAGAAGACCAAATGAAAAAAGAATCAAATAGAATGCACAGGACATCAGAGGAGATGGAAGGACATGTACGGTAAGACATGACAAGAAGAGAGAGAATAAGATGGATTAACAGAGGAGTGTATCACAGATAGAGAGAGGAAGGGAAAGAGGGAGGAGAATAAAGGATGAAATGAGGGGGTGAATGGGTCACAGAGTCACAGAGAGACAGGAGAGAAGATTGGACACTAGTAGAGTAGGATTAGTAAAACACAGGGAGGTGATAGTGGAACACAGAGAGGTGATAGTGGAACACAGGGAGGTGATAGTGGAACACAGGGAGGTGATAGGGGAACACAGGGAGGTGATAGTGGAACACAGGGAGGTGATAGTGGAACACAGGGAGGTGATAGTGGAACACAGGGAGGTGATAGGGGAACACAGGGAGGTGATAGTGGAACACAGGGAGGTGATAGTGGAACACAGGGAGGTGATAGTGGAACACAGGGAGGTGATAGGGGAACACAGGGAGGTGATAGGGGAACACAGGGAGGTGATAGTGGAACACAGGGAGGTGATAGTGGAACACAGGGAGGTGATAGGGGAACACAGGGAGGTGATAGTGGAACACAGGGAGGTGATAGTGGAACACAGGGAGGTGATAGGGGAACACAGGGAGGTGATAGTGGAACACAGGGAGGTGATAGTGGAACACAGGGAGGTGATAGGGGAACACAGGGAGGTGATAGTGGAACACAGGGAGGTGATAGTGGAACACAGGGAGGTGATAAGGGAACACAGGGAGGGAGGTGATAGTGGAACACAGGGAGGTGATAGTGGAACACAAGGAGGTGATAGGGGAACACAGGGAGGTGATAGTGGAACACAGGGAGGTGATAGGGGAACAGTCTTCAGACAGGCCTGCTGATCCATAGCTGCCTCACTATATTGGTGATCTATCAACAGAAGGGGACAGCATCGACCCCGGATCACTCATTCTGGACACAAACACATGCTGTGCAAACACACACGCACACACCAACACAGCCATGAGTGATCAATACAGTGTGTGTGTGTGTGTGTTCATGCCCCTTCAGGCAACCATATGTAGCAGTATTACATTTTCGCTCTGTGTCGGAGTGACAGACTAACAAAGACTTTCAGTTAATAACATGAAAACACACACACACACACACACACACACACAGCAGTTTTCTCCATGGTTTTGTTATTTTTCTACCTGTGTTCGAGTCAGAGGCGGTGATATATTTAGGTGTGTGTGTGCATGTATGTGACAGTATGTGTGTGACGACAGGTATGTTTACACGGTACACCACCTGGAGAGAGGGTCACTCATCACAACCCCTCTCTCTCCCTCTTTCCCACCCTCTCCACAACCTCTTCTTTCTCCCTCTCTCCCCCCCTCTCCACACCCCTCTTTCTCCCTCTCTCCCCCCTCTCCACAACCTCTTCTTTCTTCGAATCCTCTACTTTCCTCAGGTCTCTATTCAGCCCCTCACTGCCCCCTCTCCTCCACCTTCTCCCCTCCACCCTCACCCCCTCCACCCCCACACCCTCCTCTCCCCCAACCTCGGTCAAACCCATGAGCTCTGGTGGCAATTACAGAGAAAGTGTCAGCGTGTCATCCCCCTCTCCTTCTCTGGGTCGTCTCGTCTCACCTCCTGCCACCTGTCTCCCTCCTCCCCAGCGTCTCTCCTCCTGCCACCTGTCTCCCTCCTCCCCAGCGTCTCTCCTCCTGCCACCTGTCTCCCTCCTCCCCAGCGTCTCTCCTCCTGCCACCTGTCTCCCTCCTCCCCAGCGTCTCTCCTCTTGCCACCTGTCTCCCTCCTCCCCAGCGTCTCTCCTCCTGCCACCTGTCTCCCTCCTCCCCAGCGTCTCTCCTCCTGCCACCTGTCTCCCTCCTCCCCAGCGTCTCTCCTCCTGCCACCTGTCTCCCTCCTCCCCAGCGTCTCTCCCACTGCCTTTCATGCCCTGGTGGGTTGAGGAACTCCCTAATTATACCCAGAATCCTCCTCTCTCGCGAGCTGACCGCCACGCAAAGCAGAGATGACAGAGCAGGGCACCGGGGGACCACTCTAGAACATTCCGGAACGTTCTAGAACAATGTCAGGACAGCCAATCAGGAAGAAAGCACAAAGGAAAACAGGAAGAAGATCCAATTTGTCAGAACACTGGAGAGGGGTGGGGCATGTGTCAAGGGGCATGCACACACACGCTGCATTTAAATGGTACGCTATATATATTTTTTTTTTTTTCCCAGCGTTAAACCACATGCAAGGTGCACATGAGAGGTGGTAAAGGATACATGTGTTTGACAATGACCCCGAATCACTTCTAAATCCTAAATTGGGCAAAATTGATTAGTGCAGTGAGTGAGTTTGTTTGTGTAAAAGTTGTGTGTGAAGCTCATTCAAGAGAGCGAGCGTGCGTGCATGTGCGTGTGCGCGTGTGCGTGTGCGCGTGCGTGTGTGTGTGTAGTGTGTGTGTAGTGTGTGTGTGTGTGTGTAGTGTGTGTGTAGTGTGTGTAGTGTGTGTGTAGTGTGTGTGTGTGTGTGTAGTGTGTGTGTAGTGTGTGTGTAGTGTGTGTGTAGTGTGTGTAGTGTGTGTGTAGTGTGTGTGTGTGTAGTGTTAATCCCATGCAGGACCTTTGATCCTTAATATGAGAGAATAATTAAAGAACCAACAATTCCCCAACACAACGGCAGGAATACAGAGCAGACACACACACACACACACACACACACTTCTGCTGCTTGCTCTGCATACCAACACACACACACACACTTCTGCTGCTTGCTCTGCATACCAACACACACACACACTTCTGCTGCTTGCTCTGCATACCAACACACACACACACACACACACTACACACGCAGTAGTAGTAAGGGCTCTCTCCTGTCCAGGCGCAGCAGACACGTGTCTGCATGAGAACCCAGGGCAGGCAGGAGTAACACACTTCCACACAAGCAGGAAGCAAGCCCCCTTCCTGTCCTGGACACTGTGGAGTTTCAGTCTGAGCCCAGTCATGTGTTCCAGAGGAGGGAGGGAGGGAGGCTGTTTGTCTCAGAGGCTGGGGGGTTGGAGGGCTTGGTGGAGTCCAGAGTCTTCCATGGCTGGTCACAGCACCACCCCCCTCGGCCCCACCCCCCTCGGCCCCACCCCCCTCGGCCCCACCCCCCTCGGCCCCACCCCAGAGGCAGGAAACACTCCACCTTGGTTAGGCGTAGCTCGGCACAGATGGACACCCCCCCCCCCCCTCAGGGTGGAGCTCCTTACAACCTGGTGAAGCCCCGACATGCTAACATGTAAACCAGGATCACAGCCCCCTGCATGAGCCCTGCTCCACCCCAAGCCCCTGTACACACACACACACCCGTCACGCTCAGGGCCTGTGGGGTTCTGGGTAGCTGTACTGGGCCACATGGGGGGGGGGGGGGGGGGCACCTCTGGGTTTGGACTGAGTGAGCTGATCTTCTGATGTAAAGGGGTGAACTCCTAGAATGTTAATTATCGCCCAGCTCTGGCAGCCAATCACAGCAGAGAGCTGGCGGGAGGGGAGGGGCCGGTGAATAATGTGGGAGAAATCTGCAACACAGACTTCATGCAGAGAGGGGTAAAAAGAGACTTCATGCAGAGAGGGGTAAAAAGAGAGCGATAGAAAAAATAAGGAGGGAGAGAACAGAGGAGATGAAGGGGGGAGGGAGGGGGAGGGGGGAGGGAGGGAGGGGGGAAGAACAAAAGAGAGAGAGAGAGAACATTCTTTCCTAAAGGTCTCCATCGCTTCAACGACCTCTCCCTCCACAGGCCATCCCTCCATCACGGAGAGAAAAAGAACCTTCCTGCCCCACTGACAGAGAGAGAGAGAGAGAGAGAGAGAGAGAGAGAGAGAGAGAGAGAGAGAGAGAGAGAGAGACACAGAGAGAGAGAGAGAGAGAGAGACAGAGAGAGAGACAGAGAGAGAGAGAGAGACAGAGACAGAATGAGAAACCAAGACATGGAGAGTTTGAGAGAAACTGAAAATTCAATGCCAAATGATCACTTCTCATCAGCCCTCGAAGTCTCATCAATGTTTCCGACATCCTCAGCCCTTCCCTCTGGATCTGTCGATCTCAAGTGATTTTATATCTGGCCCTCTCTCTCAATCACCACCTCATCAGACAGCCTCACTGGCTTGGTTTCTTCCTCCAGCCATCGCTCATTCCCCCTCCCTCCCCCTCCCTTGTCGCACCACGCCATCCCTCTGTAACCCTGCTGAACAACAATGTGGGCTGGATCTCCCCCCCTCGCCGTGTTCCCAGCTCAGACAGACGTGTTGTGACTAACCTGCTTCTTACTGCCCTCCATGCGCACAAACAAGGACTTACCCCCCACCTCCAACCATCTGGGCCCCCAACCTCCTCCCTCCCCAGCGGGCTGATAAGTCCCTCCACCGCCCAGCCCCACCAGGTCCCATCTCAGACCCTCTCTCACCCCCATCTCAGGCCCTCTAATACTGCCACACAGCCGTCAGCCCCTCTCTTACAGGAAAGGGTCACAATGCTGCTATCTCTTAGCGTGTGCGCGTGTGACAGAGTTTGTGTGGTACTTCCCACACTTCCTTCAGGGATAACAGGAAGTACATCTCTGTTCTGACCCTACTCTGATTTCCTCCTACGCCAGACCTTCTGCTTTCTCTTCCCTTGCTGCTAAACACTTCAATATTGCTGAGGGAAGTAGCATCCGTGTGTGTGTGTGTGTGTGTGTGTGTGGTGTTTGTGTGCACGCGTTCCAATCTTTCATATTTTCTCCATAATGTGGAAATCCTATTTGCTTTAACACTCACACACACACACACACACACATGGATGCTCCTTCCCACAGCAATATTGAAGTGTTTAGATTGTGTGTGTGTGTGTGAGAGGCGGGCTGGCCAGGGGAGTGTCCACAGCTTCACTGAAGCGATTGGTTCCACTTCTACACTGCAGGAGATGCTAAACGACCTTGAGCCTCCTGACCAGTTCACTGTCTGCCTTTCTGCATGTGTGGATCAGTGTGGAGTCTCTCACACACACTCACACACACACCTGCAGACCTCAGGCGATCTCAAACAGAGGTGGTGACAGTGCAGAGCCTATTTTCTGCCTGTTAGGGTCCGGCCCCTGTGTGTGAGGGTGTGTGTGTGAGGGTGTGTGTGTGAGGGTGTGTGTGTGTGAGCGTGTGTGTGAGGGTGTGTGTGTGTGAGGGTGTGTGTGTGAGGGGGTGTGTGTGTGCGTGAGGGTGTGTGTGTGTGTTCTGCAGGGGTCAGCTGTAGCAGCAGGGATGTGTAGAACTGTTCTGTCACCATGACAACCAACACAACTAGTCCAATATTCCTGCTGCCTGGAAGTCCACCCCCCTCTCTCTCTGCTCTGGACGCTCCGTCAGAAGGCCTTTCCATACCGCAGGGTCAAATACACCCTGCATCCTGCATCCTACACCCAGCCCCCTATACCCTACACCCTGCACCCTACACCAACACTGAGATATAAGCAACACCGACCCAAACTCACAGCCAATGTGACAGCAGTCGTTTTCTAGAAGATTCCTCCACACGCTAGAGAGAAGGTGCTAATATAAGACTCTCCCAGCACTGTCCCAAACACACAGCATATCAAATGAGAGCTGTGTCTGTGTGTGTGGGTCTGTGTGTGTGGGTCTGTGTGTGTGGGTCTGTGTGTGTGGGTCTGTGTGTGGGTAAAGGGTACGTAGGGGTGAAATAAGGTCAGTCGTGCTGTTGCCGGGGAGACAACCAATCCAGACCTGGGATTTGAGCCAAGCCCTTGCCTCTGCCCCACCCACTCATCTATCCCTCAATCCTCTCCTCCATCCATCCATCCATCCTCTCCTCCATCCATCCATCCATCCTTTCCTCCCTCCCTCCCTCCGTCCGTTCACTGGACCTCAGAGTAATGAGGGCTTTCTGTGCTTCTGAGCCTAAATACTGGTGTGCTGGAGCCAAACCTGCATATAGCCTAGTTTATATCTTTTATAGTTCTTCAAATACACAAGCACACAGAAGTACGCACAATTACTAGACCTGCTCATTTTCTGAGCGGTGCATGAGCTCATTCAAAGTCCATCACATCATGCAAATGGATGGTGTCTGATGTTGTAGCTTCCAACATCACACACACACACACACACATTCTCCCAGAAACAAGCAGAAGGGGTTTCAAACTCAGGTTTGCTCATCAGTGTGTGACAAGCACTACTCCCCTCCTCTGTGCCCCTGGACACACAGCCAAGCCCACCTGTGAAACTGGGTTAGGGAGGACACACACACACACTCATAATCTCACACAAACACACACCCACACAGGCACAGAGACACTCTTCACCACGGTGAAAAGGGCGCTCGCTAAGCAAATACGCTAAAACCAATAAATCAGGGCCGGCTTTGAGAATCCATCTTTTACAAACTGGGTCACACTTCTGATGGGGCAGACTGTCTCTGTCCTCCTCCTCCCTACCCCCTCTCCTCCTCCCTACCCTCTCTCCTCCTCCCTACCCCCTCTCCTCCTCCCTACCCTCTCTCCTCCTCCCTACCCTCTCTCCTCCTCCCTACCCCCTCTCCTCCTCCCTACCCTCTCTCCTCCTCCCTACCCTCTCTCCTCCTCCCTACCCTCTCTCCTCCTACCTACCCACCCTCCCTCTCCATCTCTGGCACGAAGGTCAGGGTTTGTTAAGCAGTGTTATCAGCCCAGGTGTGTCTTTCTGCTTCTTTTCTCCTGTCCTCGTCTCTGACGCCTCTGAGGTTGTTAGTGTAGGAACCAAGCAACGGACACATGGTTTGGGCTTAGGTAGCACGCACGCACGCACATGCACACTCGTTTAGACAACTAGGATCTTGCCCCAGTATGGCCGACAGGTCTGAATAATTTAGGTGCCAAAAGGAGAGAAAGAGGAGGGAGAGGAAGAGGAGGAAGAGGAAGGAGAGTGAGTGAACTTCCCTGTTTCACACATTGAGCTTATTTAAGTTCTTCCCTTTCTTCACCTTCACCCTCACCCTCTCTCTGTCTCTCTCTCTGTCTCTCTCCCTGTCTCTCCCTGTCTCTCCCTGTCTCTCCCTGTCTCTCTCTCTCTCTCTCTCTCTCTCTCTCTCTCTCTCTCTCTCTCTCTCTCTCTCTCTCTCTCTCTCTCTCTCTGTCTCTGTCTCTCTCTGTCTCTCTCCCTGTCTCTCTCCCTGTCTCTCTCTCCCTGTCTCTCTCTCCCTGTCTCTCTCTCCCTGTCTCTCTCTTTCTCTCTCTTCACTGGGGCTCATTTCCTCCCCGTCAAGGTTCTCTCACCCCCCCTCCTCCGTCGCTCGTCCCGTCTCCTCCTCTCTCCTCTGTTTATCTAAGCACTTTCACGGTCACTGCTCTGCTGTCCCAGGAGAGTCCCCTGGCCCCTCTCTCGCTCTCCCCTCCCAGCCTGTCCACGCTGCCCTCGCTCGCTCCATCTTGCTCCGTCAGAATGGGTCAGGTTCATATCGCCTGGTGCACTGGGGGTATGGAGCCCCCCCCACCCCACCCCCCAGGCAGCACGCTTTGTCCTGCTCTAGTCACGCACATGCCCCCCCACCCTCTCAATAGCACGCACACACACACACACACTTGTCTACGACTGTTCCCAATAAAGAACAAGCGTGGATGGTCAAATTAAAAGCACTTTGTCAGAAAGTTGGTTCAACCTCACAAATAATATTAAATATCAAACGTTTTAGGAGTGAGGGAAGTAAGAGTTGAGTGGAGGAAGCCCCTAGAAGAACAACACGCTGCTCTATGAATCCCTGCCGAGGTGGGAGCTAGCAGGAAGGGCACTGCTGGGCCTGCGTTTGGCTTGTACTTTAGTTTGAAGACACAAAAGCTTTAGCAGGACCTGGACATCATGTCTGCCCAGTGTAGACCAGGACCTGGACATCATGTCTGCCCAGTGTAGACCCATCACCAGAGAGAAAGCCTTTACAAACCTTTAGGGGTCCAATAAGGTAGGCTGGACATTACACTACGCTCCATGAAACATCATCATGACCCACAGAAATCTAAAACAAACAACAGACATCAACTTCAACCAATGACAGAATGACATTACCACAGACACTAGAGACAGAGAGACAGAGAGAGAGAGAGAGAGAGAGAGAGAGAGAGAGAGAGAGAGAGAGAGAGAGAGAGAGAGAGAGAGAGAGAGAGAGAGAGCGAGAGAGATTGTTTTCTTTAGGTTGTGTTTGCAGAGAGAGAATCCAGCCTTCTGACTGACAGGGAACTGAAATTATCAGACTATTTTGGGATTAGAGATGACCGACTGCTACTAGATGAAATTAACAGCACTTCCTAGATGAACAGCCCGTGAGGAGTGTGTTCTATAGCTTCTTTCAGTACAGGTGTGGTTAGTGTACTAAGAATAAATACAAATGTGTAACTAACTAATTCTCGCTGTAATGACACAAAATCGAACACGCACACAAACGTTCACTTCCTCGCCCCAGCGTTAAGCCATAAGCACCTTGGATGGGGGTTTTCCCCTCTACACAAAGTTTTCCTGACGTGTAAGGCAAAGCACCAGATTATGTGTAGGCTTGCAGATTAGTAGCGTGATTCTAATGGAAGCGCTTCTCCAGCAGTATGTTGATGAGGCGAGGCGAGGAGAGTACTACACTGCAATGAGATTCATGAGTTCTCAGGCTTCAAGGCCAGGACTGGGGAGATGTGGAGCGAGCAGAACTGCACCTCGCCAGCGCCTCGCCAGCGCCTCGCCAGCGCCTCGCCAGCTCATCCAGCCTATCACTATGCGGCTGCAGCCGGGATATGAACCCTTCGACCGGGCAGATGATTGTGGCCCAAATAAGGACAACACAAGGACAGCAGAGTAGCAAGCTCATATAAATGAGACCTCCACATCTAACCCTAACCCCTCCACATCGATTTCAGAAGTGTGGTTAAAAAGAACAATGTGTGTGTGTGTATGTCCAAGGAAAGGTCTGGCGAGGATTGGGAAGGAAGAGGTGTGTGTCTCTCTGTATGTGAGGGTATGAAATATAAGTATGTATAAGGCTGTGATTTATATTGATGATAATTTCTGTAATTCCACCATTGCTTTGGCAATATGAACACTTGTTGTTTTCATGCCAATAAAGCTCTTTGAACTGAACTGAACTGAGTGTGAGAACGAAATAAAGCAAGAGAGAGAGGGGGAGAGAGACATAGAGGGAGAGAGGGAGAGAGAGAAAAAGAGAGAGAGGGAGAGAGCGAAAGAGAGAGAGAGAACGAGAGAGAAAGAGAAAGGGATATTGTGAACTGAGGTGAGGCGAGGGCAGAGAAGAAAAACTGAGGGATCTGAAAACCTTCCAGAATAAACTCGAAGTTCATGTGGTACAGGTTTAGTCTACACATATAACACACCTAAATAAATGTTGAATGCACACACACCCCAATGTACCAATACCATCACTCATTTTCAACCTCAAAGAATCCAAGCTGCCTAGTGAGATAGGGTGTAGTGTTTGGGTAAGTACACGATACAACATTCCATTCATATTTCATACAAGAAGTCTGTTGAAACAGCTCCAGTCCACACGCAGGCTTGAAGCACACACACACACACACACCCACACACATCCACACACCCACGCGCAGTGATGCGCTGAAACACTGTCAGTCCTAAAGGAGGGTGCGATTCTCACTGACTCTCCCCAGAGGCTCCGCAGCCAGAGTGCGTGTGTGTGTGTGTGTCAGAGAGAGAGACAGGGGTGTGTGTGTGTGTGTCAGAGAGAGAGACAGGGGTGTGTGTGTGTGTGTCAGAGAGAGAGAGACAGGGGTGTGTGTGTGTGTCAGAGAGAGAGAGACAGGGGTGTGTGTGTGTGTCAGAGAGAGAGAGACAGGGGTGTGTGTGTGTGTGTGTGTGGGGGGGGGGGGCTTCAGTACGCTAGGCCCTGACAGTGATAGTAATACCTGCTGACATCCTTTCTTCCCTCGCTCCCTCGCTCCCTCCTCCCTCGCTCCCTTTCACCTCATTCCTCGCTCCCTGGGGGCCTTCCCTTGCCGTTTGGGGAGTTGAAATCTGTTGACTCTTTCCCTCTCCTACCCTCCTCTCCTACCCTCCTCTGCTAACGCATTCTCCATCTCCCGCTCAGTCTATGGCTGGTCTAATGCTTTTACATCTCTGGGGGATGGGGGAGGTGATGGTGTGTGTGTGTTTGTGTGTGTGTGCGCGAGCGTGTATGTGGGTGGGTGACAAGAAAAAACTGTGTGTCTCTCTCTCCCTCACACTCACACACTCACACACACACACACACACACAAGTTTTCCCTGAGCAGTAAAGGCTGAGCAGTAGGGGCTGAGCAGTAAAGGCTGAGCAGTAGGGGCTGAGCAGTAGAGGCTGAGCAGTAGGGGCTGAGCAGTAGAGGCTGAGCAGTAGAGGCTGAGCAGTAGAGGCTGAGCAGTAGAGGCTGAGCCGTAGGGGCTGAGCAGTAGGGGCTGAGCAGTAGGGGCTGAGCAGTCGAGGCTGAGCAGTAGAGGCTGAGCAGTAGAGGCTGAGCAGTAGAGGCTGAGCAGTAGGGGCTGAGCAGTAGAGGCTGAGTAGTAGGGGCTGAGCAGTAGAGGCTGAGCAGTAGAGGCTGAGCAGTAGAGGCTGAGCAGTAGAGGCTGAGCAGTAGGGGCTGAGCAGAAGGCTCCAGCCCTTAAGAGAGGCTATGCCAACCCGTGGCGTGCACGACATCACTACTGCCAAACCGTACCAAGACCCCGCCTCAGATGTCCATGAGTCCACATGTCTGTGTCTCAGGAACCATGGTGATGGTGTTATACACTCCAGGATGTGATGGTGTTATACACTCCAGGATGTGATGGTGTTATACACTCCAGGATGTGATGCTGTTATACACTCCAGGATGTGATGCTGTTATACACTCCAGGATGTGCTATACTGCAGTCTGATGATGCAGAGAAGATGACCTGTGTCAACTCTCTCTGGAAGACACACCGAGACTGGATGTTTCTGGATGATAGGCGAGGTTTGCAATATTGCCTTAGCATGCAGCTTTAATGAATGTCACCAAAATATCATCTTGCCTATGCAGTCAGGATTGTGTGTGTGTGTGTGTGTCTCACTTCAGGTTGAACAAAACAGGATGAAAAGTGCCCACTGTTCACAAAACTAAACGTTGTACGACACAGTAACATGTCCATCTCGTTGTACGACACAGTAACATGTCCATCTCGTTGTACGACACAGTAACATGTCCATCTCGTTGTGCGACACAGTAACATGTCCATCTCGTTGTGCGACACAGTAACATGTCCATCTCGTTGTACGACACAGTAACATGTCCATCTCGTTGTACGACACAGTAACATGTCCATCTCGTTGTACGACACAGTAACATGTCCATCTCGTTGTGCGACACAGTAACATGTCCATCTCGTTGTACGACACAGTAACATGTCCATCTCGTTGTACGACACAGTAACATGTCCATCTCGTTGTGCGACACAGTAACATGTCCATCTCGTTGTGCGACACAGTAACATGTCCATCTCGTTGTGCGACACAGTAACATGTCCATCTCGTTGTGCGACACAGTAACATGTCCATCTCGTTGTGCGACACAGTAACATGTCCATCTCGTTGTGCGACACAGTAACATGTCCATCTCGTTGTGCGACACAGTAACATGTCCATCTCGTTGTGCGACACAGTAACATGTCCATCTCGTTGTACGACACAGTAACATGTCCATCTCGTTGTGCGACACAGTAACATGTCCATCTCGTTGTGCGACACAGTAACATGTCCATCTCGTTGTGCGACACAGTAACATGTCCATCTCGTTGTGCGACACAGTAACATGTCCATCTCGTTGTGCGACACAGTAACATGTCCATCTCGTTGTGCGACACAGTAACATGTCCATCTCGTTGTACGACACAGTAACATGTCCATCTCGTTGTGCGACACAGTAACATGTCCATCTCGTTGTGCGACACAGTAACATGTCCATCTCGTTGTGCGACACAGTAACATGTCCATCTCGTTGTGCGACACAGTAACATGTCCATCTCGTTGTATGACACAGTAACATGTCCATCTCGTTGTACGACACAGTAACATGTCCATCTTGTTGTACGACACAGTAACATGTCCATCTCAGTAACGTTCCTCTGGAACTGTTTCAGTAAGTGCCAACACTGGACATGAAACTGACTCGGTACAGCAAAGTCCAGAGAGAAGGAGCCTCTCTAGCATGCCGGACAGGGTTTGTCACGTCAACCACCCCCGCTGACCATCACCACACAGCCACGTTCTGAAAGACAGTCACCCCCTCCAACCCCCCTCCCCTCAAGAAAACGATCTGCAGTATTTCCTGCTGGTTCCGCGTGGCTGGGGGGTGTGATCTGGCCTGGAGGATGTGGTGGGGTGTTCCTGAGACCAGGGGATTGTTGCTGCAGTCCCCTGGAGTGCGTGTGCACTACCATGTTGTGTTCTGTACGGTAAACCCCCCCCCCCCAGTGACCAGCACCACCTGGGTCAATACTAATTCAATTTCAGTCGGACGGAATTCCCTGGCTACCTCTTGGCAGGATTTCTGAGATGAGGAAGGGAGCGTTGCCTACAGTGTGTGTGTGTGTGTGTGTGTGTGTTGAGCAGCACACTGGTTAAACACTGGGTCAGATTAGGTCATTGATTGGGTCTGGAGGGCTGTGTTGTTCACCCCGTCTTCCAGAGCGGTCAGTCTGCAGACACCGCTCTCCTGTCCTTACCCTGCTCAGACACCACCCCCTACACCACCCGTCCTTCAGTCCAGTCCAGAGATACCAGCACCACCGTGTCCTAGCCGGAGTCTGTTCCTGTGCCTCAGCTAGCAGGCAGCCCTGCTGTTCCACGCCCCCCCCCCCGCCCCCGCCCCCGCGGCCATCTTGTGCCCAGTCCAGACAGCGGGCGCGTCCATGGCGACAGACGAGAACTCTGCCAGTTCCAGTATATCTGTTTTCACAGAGCTTTTGCAGTTACACACCAGTACATAGAGCTGCAGGAATCCATAATACTGATGTATCTACACTGTGCCGTGTGTGTGTGTGTGTGTGTGTGTGTGTCAGCGGTGACAGAGAGGTGAGACCATATGCAGCATGGAGATAATGTGAGCCGCCGGTGATAATATCTAGGTGTTAAATTGGTATTGATTGTCTAACTAGCCTGACCAGGCGAATACCAGGAGCAGGAAGGAGAAGGGAGGCAGACAGACAGACAGACAGACAGACAGACAGACAGACAGACAGACAGATAGGCAGACAGGCAGACAGACAGACAGACAGACAGACAGACAGGCAGACAGGCAGGCAGGCAGGCAGGCAGGCAGGCAGGCAGGCAGGCAGGCAGGCAGGCAGGCAGGCAGGCAGGCAGGCAGGCAGGCAGGCAGGCAGTCCTCTTTCTACATCTCTGTCTGCTCCCCTGCCTTCGTTCTCTCAGTGCGTTTAGCAGCGTGACCAGCTGCTCTAATACAGACATCCAGAATGCTTGGCCTCTTGCTTTGCTAAAAACTCATTTTCTACAGTCCGTGTTTTTGTGTGTCTGCCTCTGTGTGTGTGTGTGTATATAAATGTACGTGTCTGTGAGAGCAGACACCTCAGCAATAGTAGGATTATATTTTCTTGTTATTGTGCAGTATTTGCTAACAAGATTTTGAGAGGCTAAGTATACCAGTATCCTATTGAGCTGCCAGGCCCCTTGTAGTGATTACTGATTGTACACACACACACACACACACACACACACACACACACACACACACAGCTTTATCGTGAACAGGGCCAGGTAATGTTCACAAAGTGAGATTTGATTGTTCAACACCAGCCACTGTTTCCCAGAGGAACACCCCCTCCCTGGGTGCAACGACCCTCAAACCACCCCAACCTCCTCCTCCTCTCCTCCTCCTCCTCTCCTCTCCTCCTCCTACTCTCCACCACCTCCTCCTCTCCCCCCACCTCCTCCTCTTCCCCACCTCCTCCTCTCCTCCTCCTCTCCTCCTCCTCCTCTCCTCCTCCTCCCCTCCTCCTCCTCCTCTTCCTCCACCTCCTCCTCCTCACCCACCTCCTCCTCTCCTCTCCTCCTCCTCCTCTCCACCACCTCCTCCTCTCCCCCCACCTCCTCCTCTTCCCCACCTCCTCCTCCTCACCCACCTCCTCCTCTCCTCCTCTTCCCCCACCTCCTCCTCTCCCACCTCCTCCTCGTCCTCCTCGTCCACCTCCTCCTCTCCACCACCTCCTCCTCCTCACCCACCTCCTCCTCTCCTCTCCTCTCCTCCTCCTCCCTCTCCACCACCTCCTCCTCTCCCCCCACCTCCTCCTCTTCCCCACCTCCTCCTCTCCTCCTCTCCACCACCTCCTCCTCCTCACCCACCTCCTCCTCTCCTCTCCTCCTCCTCCTCTCCACCACCTCCTCCTCTCCCCCCACCTCCTCCTCTTCCCCACCTCCTCCTCCTCACCCACCTCCTCCTCTCCTCCTCCCCCACCTCCTCCTCTCCTCCACACCCTGCTACACCTAAATGAGCTGCCCCAGGAACCTAAACAATGAAGCATTTAGAAGAGAGGCTGGAAAACGTTCCCACACAGGGGCACACGCAACGCTTGTAAACAAGTGAGGGGGCCCACAATGCGCGCACGCACACCCCCTCTGTCCAGCAGGGGCACAATGCCTACTCAGTGTAGGGGGAAATTGCTGAGGAAGTTAACTAACTACACTACACTACTAAGTGTGACCATCACTCATATTATATTTATCAATAAATATGACCAGAACTTGATTTATTTGACTGTGTGCCACAAAGAAAGACGTGCTGGTTAAATCACAGGCTTGCGTTTCCTGTTAACAGCAGTTTCACACTCAGCCTTTGTTCAAGGAAACACACATTTCCCTTGAACACACACCCAGAAAACCACTTTGGCACACACACACACTCACATTTGACTCCTCTCCTGATAAGGCCATTGTTCCACTGAAATGAACTTTAGCCACCACAACAGTAACAAACATTGATTCACCAACAAATCACTGAAAGTCCTTCACATTGTTCACCTAAAGAAAGGAGGACACGCAGCAACAACACCTACTGGAGATACACACACACACACAAAAATAAAAAACTATCACAGACACTCATTTTGTATTTGTCTCTGTAGAGACATAACTTCAACAGCGTGCTTCATTTCGGCAGACGAGACAATGGGTATCTACTCAGAGGAGAGAAAGGGAGACAAAGAAGAGAGAGAGAGAGAGAGAGAGAGAGAGAGAGAGAGGCACAGGAGAGAAATGGGAGAAAATGAGATGAGGGGGAGAGAGAGAGATTGTTTTCTTTAGGTTGTGTTTGCAGTGCAGGGAATAGAGTTGTAATTACCTGACTGTGGGTTTGTTGATTATAGTTCACAGGTTCTCCATGTTAATCATTTACCAGGAGACGACAAAGATTATAAGAGGGAGACAGACAGGAAGAGGAACGCAGGGGGGGGGAAATTTCACACAAACTGATAAAGGAGGGGGGGGGGGGGGGTGGACAGAGAGAAAAATCAGTCTAGAAGTGCAATCACAGCTCCCCTGTGTGTGTGAGAGAGGGGGGTGATTTCCTTATCCTTGGTGTTTATGCGGGATAATTCGTTTGAGAGAGCACAGAGGTAAGTCATGCATACACGCTGCACAGATTACACAACACTTGTTATGAATCATTTCTATAAAGATTCAGAGAGCCAACACTCTCCTACTGCTCTGTCTCTACATGCCTCATCAGTCCATCACCCCACAGAGGGAGAGACAGAGAGGGAGATAGAGAGACAGAGAGAGAGAGCAGAGACAGAGACAGACACACAGAGAGAGAGAGAGAGACAGAGACAGAGAGACAGAGAGAGAGAGGAGAGAGAGAGAGACAGACAGAGAGACAGAGAGAGAGAGACAGAGAGAGAGAGAGAGAGAGAGAGAGAGAGAGAGAGAGAGAGAGAGAGAGAGAGAGAGAGAGAGAGAGAGAGAGAGAGAGAGAGAGAGAGAGAGAGAGAGAGAGAGAGAGAGAGAGAGAGAGAGAGAGAGAGACAGAGAAGGGGTGGAGACTAAAGAGACTGTTGGGATCTCTGGTATTTGTTACTCATAAGTTACGTGTCTAAACTTGAGTTACTCCAAACCACCATATCAATGTTGATGAAGAGGAAGAATAAGAAAGACAGACAGATAGATAACCACACAAAGAGTGTGAGAGAGAGAGAGATACGTTAAGAGTCCCACAGGAAGGAGGGGCAGCTAGATGGAGTCAGAGACATCAGGGTTCCTCATGTCTCTGTGTGTAACAGGTGTTATCTTCTGTTAGAGCTCTGCTAACCTGCAGTGCTGCAGGGACAGAGAGAGAGACACAGAGAGAGACAGAGAGAGAGACAGAGAGACACACAGAGAGAGACAGAGAGAGAGACACAGAGAGAGACACAGAGAGAGACAGAGAGAGAGACAGAGAGAGAGACAGAGAGAGAGACACAGAGAGAGACACAGAGAGAGACAGAGAGAGACACAGAGAGAGACAGAGAGAGAGACACAGAGAGAGACACAGAGAGAGACACAGAGAGACAGACCAACCAGAGGACCTGTGGAGATAAGGGAGAAAGCTGCTACCCAGAGGAGAGCAGAAAGCTTCCAACCAGGTTCACTAAACTAAACTAAACTAAGGCCACACAGTTCATCATCTGAAACTGTTCTTAAGCCCTGATGGAGTTTGTGTGCTGCGTAACTACCAGGATGAACATCCAGCTGGTGCCTCTGTTCATCTCTCAAGTCATGAAGAATGTGGACCAGCTGGTTCAGGGATTTCACTCTGGTGTCCAAGGGCACATTTAGGTCACACTATCGGCTCTGTTCTAAAACCTGGGTGGAACGGCTTGGAGACTAAAACATCTAGGAGGTGGAAGGGAGGGAACAGGGAGGGGTCACCAGCACACAAGTACAGTCATGACCACAAGTATTGGCAGTGGCATAGATTTTGTATTTCGTGAAGTTTCCTGCTTTAGTTGTTATGGTGATGATTCCGAGTAATCCGATGTATTTTAAACAACTTGGGCAAAAGAAAGCAGAACTTCATCATTAGGCCCTTGCATTAAATGAGCAGCTAACTTCATTTCACTGAGTCATATCATCTGCACATTGGGGGAGAAGTGAAGGAGTTGTAGTCAGGTGAAATCACTCTCATTCTGATTGGATTATAAGAGCAGACTGATAGCAATGAAAGGAGGGACTCAGGATATATTGAATGTTTTTGCCATTAAAAGCCTTAAAAACATATGAAATGCTTGTCATTGTTTTTCTGTATAGCCTGCCATAGAAACGTGAAAAACCATCTACTATACTGAAGCAGAATGGAAAACACTGATTTCTGTCAGTGCCAGTAATTTTGGCCATGACTGTATGCTCAGTGTTTTACTAACAGGGAGGGCCTGTGTACAGTCAGCATTCAGTTCGCCACTGAACGCTCTTTGGTTTAAAACTACAGACTATTTAAATGAACCCTTATCAAAACCAGGAAGTTCAACAGGGAGAGAAAACCCAAGGTGATTGCAGGATTGAGCTGAATCATAAACTCTCCGCAATAAGCAGTAAAACTAAATTAAAGGACACAGGCAGGCCTGTATGAAAACCGAAACGCCACATGCGTAATGTATGACCTTAACATGTACAACACCCGGTCAGCGTCACGTCTTTCACTTCATTTTAGTGCTCCGATTTTCAATCTGCACCGAACTAAATGAGGTCCAGTAAAACTCTCCCCCAGCCCGTTAAAGCCTTTTCAACACGCTGAGGAGCGGTAACGACGAGGCCACGGTCTCTCCGCGCCACTGAACCTATTTCATTAAAATCATAAATCCTGATTTCCAACGGAAAGGTAGCGACGACAGTGTCCTCAGTCATGTGCGAAAACAGCAGCCAGCGTGTTCCTAGAGCTAAGCTAGATAAGCTGAGCCCTGTGTGTGGCGTTAGCCGCCGAAAGCTAGCTCTCAGACGCCGGCTAACTGTCAGGCAACAGCTAGCTAGCCACAACATAGCCAGGCAAGACAGGAAGGTAATGCAGGATTATTAGGAATCAGCAGTTTTGTGTTATTTTTTTAAATTGGATTATTACGGGTTGTAGTTACAGTGTTTCTATCTCTGCTTCAGCCTTCTGAGTTGGTGAAAGAGTTGCGTTTCTCCTGCCTATCAGGGCTGACGCTGCACTGTTTCTGCAGTCAGGGCAGAGCTGCACTGTTTCTGCAGTCAGGGCAGAGCTGAGCTGTAGTCCACCTTCTCCACACGCTTTATGGGCCCTGGGAACGAGCCGGACTCCCCTGGAGCACCACAGGAAAATGACTGAACCTAAACTAATCACACAGCCAATATCCTACCCTAGCAGGGAGGGGAGGGAGGTGAGAGAGGGACAAGGGGAGAAATGAGAAGAGATGGGGTGAAGCGAGTTGAGGGAGAGATGATGGGAGAGAGAAACGAGGGGGAGGGGGCTCAGATACGGGGGGGGGTTCAGAGAGAGGAGGGGGTGTTCAGAGAGAGGAGGAGGGGGTTGTTCAGAGAGAGGGGGAGGGGGAGAAATGAGAGTAGGCCCCGGTCTCGGCCCTTTGGGACCCTGGTATGGGCGCTCCATCACGGGCACTCTGATAGCTTTCTGATTGGGCGGTGTGTCAGAACAAAGCGCTCCCCCCGGTCACAGTGCGTTACCCTCCACGGTAACGCTGATGGGATTGGGTGGTGGCGGCCAGTGTTTCCCTGCCATGCTGTGTGAGGGCAGCCTGTCCCAGGGCCCCAGAGGGAAGGCTGGTGATTCCCTAACATGGTTAATGCTCGGCACAATCTGCAGGACTGTGCTTTAACAGCATGCACACACTGGTGCCTGGCTTCATTCCAATGAAACAGTTTGTCTGAACCCCGTCAGCCCCCACCCTGGCTTCATTCCAAACCTTCTGACGTGCATCCTTTACCTCTGCCGTGAAAGGGAACTGGACGAAGCCTCAATACAAGTGGCTTGCTGGTAAAAACCATCTCATCTACTAGACCTAAACTGTGCTTGGTTGAAGGTCTAAGGTTGCTATTTTATCCTTAACTGCAGGTTGGGACCCGGGCTGGCCCTCAGGTCGTAGCAGAGCTTATGGAAGTGTGAGAGAGGGTTAGGGTTAGGTGTTAGTGTGTTGGGGTTAGGGTGTTGGAGAGCCTGTTTTGTCCCTCCAGCTCTCAGAACTGAACCTTTCAATTAAGAACACCTGGATCAGCGGTGAGCCCATCTCTGGATGACTAATAACCCCAATCAGCCCATTACACAACACCCACTTACACTCTCTCTCACACACACACACACCCCCACACACACACTCTCTCTCTCTCACACACACACACACACACAATCTCTCTCTCCCTCATGCTCATTCACATACACTTTCTCAGGTACACACACAAAGAGTGGAGTATGCTTCCATTACTAAACGTTTACACACGTAAGCACTTTAGACCTCAGTAATATACACCTGCGTTGGCTGATGTTATCTAGGGCACTTTAACCCCCCGTTCCTTCCTTCCTTCCTTCAAGAGCTGCTCTGACCTATACATCGTCCTGCTTGGGTTAGGGAACACAAGGACTACTATGGTTTACATAGATCAAGTCTCATGATTAAGCTGCTGGATAACAGAAAGCAACATTAAACTGCCCAGTTCATGCCAACAAGGAAGTGCACCAGGCCAACCTGTCACTGGCCAGGCCGTGGCTGCACAGGAGTTGGTCACATGACCCGATCTGGACAACTCTCCAGAGATAGAGACCAGATTCATGCCCAATCCCGTGCCAAAATGTGGGCATATCCTTAGGCAGACTTAACTTACATTTTGTGTCAGTATTGAACCAGTCTGGTTCAGGTACACTACAGGGTTACCTAACGTGCAACTGTGCGTGTAGGTTTAAATTAGGAACAGCTCTGGGTGTTTAACATGCTGTTGTACATCTGTCCTGTCAAAGTTTCAACACAACTACATTCCTGCAAGGACAGGAGTGTTCGTGCTGAGTAACACATTCATGTGCTGAACATATTTTTTTATACTGAATAAAAAAATTGAATTACACAGGCTTTAGACTGTTGCAGGCTAAACTATAGGCTACATGATGTGCAGCAGTGCGCAAGTCAACGGAGAGGAAATTGCTGTTTGGTTTACAATACAAGGAACTAGTTGCATAGCTGACATACTGGTAGACGGAGAAGCATCCGCAATTCTTAACATTCCTCACCTGGCGTTAGTGGAGTTCCAGTAGACAGCGTGTCTCTTGGCCAACGCTGAGACGACACTGAGTAGGAAAACGATGGCTCTGAATAATGAGCTTGAGGTCCAAGAGCGACCCATCACTGCAACGGGCGAGGAGCGGACCAGGCGGGCCACAGAGGGTCTGCAGAGGATCGGTTTTACCGACAGCGGTGATACAACTTGGAAACGGGTTCAAAGGCCAGGAATCGACTGGTGTGTAATCCTTACAAACTCAACTCGCTTGGAAATTATCACCTAAAATAAGTCCTTTTCCACATTGAAGTGAAAATGTTGGAACAGCTGT